>NC_048316.1:5981360-6172988 GCF_013100865.1 Trachemys scripta elegans | reverse complement strand
AAGAAGGAACTGAGGGGGCGCCGGGTCGGCTGGGGTATATATTCAGCGCCATGAAGGCGCCACTCTAGGGGGCTCCACAGCCGACCCGCCGGTGTTGCTAGGGTAGAAAATCTTCCGACGATCGTGCACGCGGCGCGCACACACCTAATGGAATGGATATGAGCAAGCACTCGAAGAAGAACCAGGAGCTCCAACTGTCTTAAAAGTCTTACTAAAATAAAGAGATCATGTCTACTGCTTCCCCTCTATCCACTAGGCCAGTAACCCTGTCCAAGATCCATGACAGTAAGTCACAAGTTTCATTTGCACTCAACATTTCAACAGAATAAAATATATTTAAAACAGAGAAAGGGGGGAAAAACCCCAGCCATGTACCTCAGGGAGTCCAACAAATCCAAACTCTTGTGGCAGGATGGATTTGTTTGTTAGAGTTATGGTTGTCTGAACAGCTTCATAGATAGTGCAGTAACCAAAATTCACTTCAGCTGGACTGATTTCCAAATCAGAGGTAGTAACAATTGCATGGACAATAAATTCAATTGGCTTAGTCTGAAACAAGATTGAAAGTACTGAGTAAGAACTGCAGCATTGGGCAAGAACTAGGGTATATGATTTAAGTGAAAAGATTTCCAAAAAGACATTGTGAATTAAGATATTCTATTCTATTCCTCAACAGTAAATTAAATTACTTAATTTAATTTAAGTAACATTCTTATTTTGAACTTGAGTTTATCATGGTTCTTAACAACAAGCAATTGAAACGTGCCTATTTTATAACTAAAACTGCCAAAAGAATCACTAGGTATTTCAGATCCCATATGCTGGAGTGTAGCCATACCTGCATTTCTATGAAATATGAATCCTAAGATGCATGTACATTTGCTGTACAATGTTTTATATTTTCAGAATAAAACTGTATGCTGTGGTATCTAAAAGCTGTCTGTGAATAAGTGAGCACCTTCATTAAGAATTAAGTCTAGGGTTTGCATTTTGAAGATGCTTGATAGAAAATGACTTTACACAACTCACCATCTATTATACCATTTTGAGCATCTTTTAATTAATTTAATCACAGACTTTCACTAATATACAAAGGTTCAAAACTGAGATTTGGTATCACCAAGTGCAACTCTACTGAAGTCAATGGAATTGCACCTGCTGACATCAGGTGTGAATTTGGCCCAAAGAGTATCTAGTATCAGTACTAGAGCTATGCTCTGGATCAATGAGGACTAGATTCTGCCACCCTTACTCATTTGGAGGAGTAGTTGACTCCATGAGTAGCCCGGTTGAGTTGATTTTTCAATTAGAATCATCAGTGAAAGGAAGGATTAATACTTCATCAGTTGTCCTACTGATTTGATTTCAAAAGGATGGCTCACTGAGTGGCTCACTGTCTATAAAGTGTCAGAATCTGGCCCTGAAGCAGCACAGAATTATTGTGATTTCCACACTCTTTGTAATTCGAGGCTGCTTGGACTGTGGAGCTCCTGTTAAAATTTAAATCTTCTACTACTACTTGCAATACACAATAGCACTAACCTTATCAGCAATCATTATTGTCATTGGAACTTCCAGAACCCTGGTTTCTGTGTCAAAATATTTTCCTGCATCTTCTGGGAGAGAGTGCCTGAAATAGAAAAATGCATTTTTTTTTCTTAAGGACAACCTAAATGTTCTCTAGCTAAGGAGGAATAATTGGGTCTTCAGTGCCTATATTTTGAATCAAGTACAAGTCTAAGACAACTGAGTTTAGTTAAGATCCAAAAGGTATTTTCATCAACACTCTAATCCAGCAAAGCACTTGAATTCAAATAGACCACTCAGGTGCTTACATGCTTCACTGGATTGGGGCCTAAATTAAAGTCTTTGTATGAATTTGAATATGCTGATGCTGGGGAAGAGCATGGAGGGAGCTTCCAACCAAAAAATATGATAACCTAGGAGAATTTGTCTGTCCAACAGACAGAAAATGCAGTTGTCAGAGGTAGAGCAGACTTGTCCTAGATTTCATATAGGAAGATCATCTATGCAGGTAGGCGCTGTCCAAGCTATAAATCAGCTTTTATGAGGATAATTAGCAATGTGGTGTTCGTATTAATAGATCTGACTAAGGCCCAATTTTCCAAAGACAAGCTCCTTTTAAAAATCCCAGATTAGGAGCCTATGGGCATTATTACTCAATGGAACTTGTCCTCGTAAGGAACATTAGGTGCTTTTGAAAATGCCATCCCCATCTCCAGAGGCCCCTTTGAAACTCCCAGCTTTAAGTTCATATTTAGACATTTGAGAGGCCTGATTTTCAAAAGTAAGGAACACCCATCAGCTCCCAATTAATTCAATATTGTTCTAATAAAAATTATTGTTAAATATTTCAAACTGTTGAAAAGACCATAATAATCTGGTTAATGTCTGTTTGAAACATGTGACAAAACACAACAGAAAAGGTTTAGTGTATCAATGATCTTTCTTCATGGCTACTACCTTGTTTGCATTTAGCTAGGAAATGCGGGGAAAATTAGAACAAGCATAAAGACCAATCTTTCACTCAGACATGGGCCATAGTCACCAAGGTTGGTTCCAGAACCCCAAATTCTCCAAACTTCTAGCGTGCCTGGATGTAAGAGTAAATGCTCTGCTGGAATGGGAGCAATTTATTCAAACAAATGAACAGCGAAATTTTACCAGTCCAGGCTATTTCCTACTGTTTTATTTGTATTTAAATGTTATGCTGGAACTAAAAAGCTGGACATGAAAAGGATCTAGTTTGATAGGTGCATGAAATTCCCATTAATGCTAATGGGAGTTAGACCCATAAGGGTGTTTTGCCTGTATTACTAAAGGAGCTGATTATACAGCAGGGTTTTATTTACAGGCATTTTAGTAAAGTATTTCCAAAACTGCCCTTTTATTTTTCTACTAGCAAAATCTTTATGGCTATAAATAGGAATTAAAACTTGCTTTGTAATCAGTATCTAAGCCTCCTGCATTCTGGCTGCAATCATGAGTACATGAGTAAACCAACCTAGGCAATCTGTTCCTGTTGACATTGATGTTAATTAATTACCAGTCCCTCTGAGTCAGTATCAATGGGATCACAACACAACGGAAAGACATAAATAAAGACAGGCTGCAGAAGTGATACAAACATGAAGACCAACAGCCGTTTGTCTGATTACATACCAGATTTGTCATTAACAGGGAATGTGTGGGTTTCAGTTGCTGAAACTTCTCACTCTCGTACAGCCCAATTTCAGAGCTTTCAAGCCAAGTCAGTAAAAAAGCTCTATTATTTTTAGATCTATGTGCCTATTTATAATACCGGGACCTTAGAGCATTGGAGTGAATAGTTTCCCATTCTTAAGTCTCCAAAGTGATACTATTTCTGCTACCAGCTCTCTAGGTAGGTTTCCTCCACAAACACCACTGGTTGCAGAACAGTGAGGCAAAAAGACGTTTTTCACAAAGAAATGTTTAGGCCCCTGTTAACCGTCACGGCAATTGCATATCTACTCTTTAAAGATAGTGCTGTTCATTTGTCTTCCTTCTTTAGTTTGTGCCCCTTTCCCTCATTGATCCTATTCTTGCCAATTCAGGATTGCTCCCAACAATATATTCTCTAGTTTTCTGTCCAATCTAGTCTTAAAAGTCCCAAGTAATGGGCATTCACCACTATTCTGGAGAGACTAGTGCACTGTCTAAAAGAACTTGTGGTCAGGAAGGATTTCCTGATATTCAGCCTAAATTTTCTTTCACAATGTTATTCCTAGTTAAACATCCATGTAGCACATTAAATAATTCCTGTGCTTGTCCTCTCCCACCAATAATCACTGCTTACAGAAACAAATAAGCTTCAGCTCTTACTTTTTCCTATTTACTTAAATGCTTGCCTTTAAGAACACTAAGTATAGCTGCTTAGAACTAGAGGCAACCAAATTAGCAAGAATGGAGAAATCCCAATAAAAAAAATGGTTACTCACATTCTCGTAACTGTTCTTTGGGACGTGTTACTTGTATACATTTCAATTAGGTGTGCGCGCACCGTGTGCACAGTCATTGGAAAGTTTTCCCTTAGCAGCTCCTGTTGGGTCGGTTGTGGAGGCCCCTGGAGTGATGCCTTCATGGCACTGAATATATGCCCCTGCTGACTCAGCCCCTCTTCAGTTCCTTCTTGCCGGCTACTCCGACAGAGGGGAAGGGGGATGGGTATTGGAATGGACATCAGCAACTTATCTCGAAGAACAACAGTTACAAGAAGGTGAATAACTGTTTTTCTTTGAGTGATGGCTCATATAGATTCTAATTGACTCTCAAACCCTACCTAGGCGGTGGGGTCAGAGTTATGGAATCGCTGACTGGAGCACCGCTCTGCCAAATGGTGTATCATCCCTGGCATGCTGGATGATGGCATAATAAGGTGAACGTATGTACTGAGGACCACGTTGCCACCCTGCAGATCTCTTGTATTGGAACCTGGGCCAGGAACGCCGCTGAAGACACCTGCACCCTTGGGGAGTGTGCCGTAAGGGCCGGGGCTGGAACCTTGGCTAGCTCGTAGCACGTCCGGATGCAGGATTTGATCCACGATAAGATCCTCTGAGATGAGACTGGGAGCCCTGTCATCCGGTCTGCAACCACCACAAACAGCTGGTTCGACTTCCTGAACAGCTTCATGTGCTCAATGTAAAAAGCTAGCCCCCCGCCGAACATCCAGTGAGTGGAGTCTCTGTTCTCGGACATTAGCGTGAGGCTTAGGGAAGAAGACAGGCAGAAAAATGTCCTGGTTGGTGTGAAAATGTGACACCAACTTTGGAAGGAAGGCCGGATGAGGTCTGAGTTGTACCTTGTCCTTATGGAAAACCGTGGGGGGGGGGGTTGGAAGTGAGGTTGTGAGATGGACTGGAGGTTCGGGTGATGAAGACAAACATGGTCCTGAGTGACCAGGTCAAGGAGGAGTGGCAACATGACCAGGGCATCCACTGACTGCTCTAGGAGCGTGATGTAACAATATTGGCAAGGTCACGCTGGTGCCACCAGAATTAACTCCGCCCTGTCTCTGTGGACGTTGAGTAGGACCTTGTGCACAAGGGAGATCAGAGGAAAGGCATACAACAGGTGGCCTCCCCAGGGTAGGAGGAACATGTCTGTGACCGAGCCTGGGCTGTGTTTCTGGAAGGAGCAGAACATTGGGCACTTTCTGTTGCTCCAGGTGGCGAACAGGTCGACCTGGGGACACCCCCAGCCTTGGAAGATGGAGTGTATGACATCTGGGCGGATGGACCACTGGTGATTGCGGAAGGATCTGCTGAGGTGGTCCGCCAACTTGTCCTGGGAACCTGGGAGATAGAATGCTTCCAGGTGTTTACGATGGAAATCTCGCTCCTTTTTTGTCCTGGGGCGGACAGCTCTGCAGATTTTGCACCTCTCTGTCTGGTGTGCCTCCCCCAGACACTTCAGGCACGAGTCGCAGGGGTTGCCTGTTGGTAGAGGCTTGCTGCAGGTTCTGCAAGGCTTAAACCCTTGGGACCGAGGCATGCCACGAACCCAAGGGAAGGGTTGGGGATTGGGGAAAAACTCCACTACCAAACCTTATCTATCAACTATATACAACTATCACTAACTAACTGTGAACTAGAAACTACAACTACAAACTAGAAGAAACACTAAGGGAAGCACTTTCTACACAAGTGACCGCAGTTCCAATGACGGTCACTGACTGTAAGAAGGAACTGAGGAGGGGCCGGGCTGGCAGGGGCATATATTTAGCGCCATGAAGGCGCCACTCCGGGGGCTCCACAGTCGACCCGACAGGAGCTGCTAAGGCAGGGGCAGGCAAACTTTTTGGCCTGAGGGCCACATCAGGTTTCCAAAATTGTATGGGGTCCAGTTAGGGGAGGCTGTGTCTCCCCAAACAGCCATGCGTGGTCTGGCCCCCACCCCCTATCTGACCCCACACACACTTCTTGCCCCCTGTTGGTCCCCCTGGGACTCCTGCTCCATCCAACCCCCCCATTCCCTGTCCCCTGACGGCCCCATCGGGACTCCTGCACCATCCACCACCCCCTGCTCCCTGTCCCCTGGCTGCCCCCAGACTCCCCACCCCTGACTGCCCCCCGCTTGCCCCATCCAACCCCTCCTCCCTTTCCTGACTACCCCCACAGGACCCCTGCCCCCATGCAACCCCCCTTTTCCCCGCTCTCTGACCACCATGCTCTCTATCCAACCCCTCCAAACTCCCCTGCCCTCTATCCAACCCCTCCCACTCCCCGCCCCCTTACTACGCTGCCTGGAGCACCAGTGGCTGGCGGCGCTACAGCCATGCTGCCCAGAGCACCAGGACAGGCAGCCACACCGCCCGGCTGGAGCCAGCCACGCCACCGCGCAGCACAGAGCACCGGGTCAGGCCACGGCTCTGCAGCTGCGCTGCCTGGCTGCCCAGAGCATTGCGCCGGCAGCGCAGTGAGCTGAGGCAGCGGGGGAGGGGCTGGGGACTAGCCTCCCAGGCCATGAGCTCAGGGGCTGGGCAGGAGGGTCCTGCAGGCCGTAGTTTACTCACCTCTGTGCTAAGGGAAAACTTTCTAATGACTGTGCACGCGGCGCACGCACACACCTAATTAGAATCGATATGAGCAATCACTCAAAGAACAGAAAGTTAATCCAATGCCAATGAGGTTATTCCACAATCTTTGTGAAACCTTGGGTCATTTATAAATATGTTTATGGAGGCACTGAAAAATGACATTTATTGTTTGTATCCTTAAAGACTAGTTAATGAGCAAATGAGATTGCTTGTCATAAACGGAAGTGTGATGTAGTGTTGGTATTTTCCTTTAGTTTATATTGGCATTTACTTTTCAATCTGTAAAGATTAGGTATATATTCTGGCATTGAGAGTTGAAGATTTTAAATGTTTTTGCAAAAACTAATTTTCCATAGATACACATTCCTGGAATATTCTTCTTTTGTGTTCCGAAATCTTCTAATGGAGAAGTTAGTGTCCGTGTCCCTTTAACTTTACAATGTTAAGTAAAGGCAGCCACTTCAAACTGTTGAAGAGGCAACCTCATGAGATCTGTTTCTAGTGGAGTGCGGTATGCTTGATGATATTTACCTTTTTATTAATATGGAGTGACTTTAAAATACATGTATTGTTTCTAACATTCCTGCAATACATCGTTTTGTTTTACTTTTTATGCAAGGTGGTCTGCAAGGTGGTCTGCAAGCTCTCACCAGGCCAAGTCACAAAGGTATGTCTACACTGCAAAAAAAACCAAAACAAACATGGCAGCAAGTCTCAGAACTTAGGTCTACACACTTGGTTGTGCTATGGTGCTAAAAATAGCAGTGTAGACATTCCTGCTTGGGCTCTGAGGATACATCTACATGGCCAAAAAACCCAACCAACCAAACCCCATGGCAGCAAATCTGAGTCTTGGTCTACAGACTGGGCCACACAGGGCTCATGCTATGGTGCTAAAACCAGCAGCGTATATGTTCCTGTTTGGGTTGGAGCTCAGGCTCTGAGACCCACTCCCCTCACCAGATTTCAGAGCCCAAGCACCAGCCCCAGCCCCAGCAAGAATGTCTATGCTGCTATTTTTAGCGCTGTAGCGCAACCCTGAGTCTATAGACCCACTGCCATGTTTTTGTTTTGTTTTTTTACAGTGTAGACATTAGGCTGCCAGTGTCCATGGAATGTGTTCCACCTTCCAAGAAACCAAGAAGCAGAATACTTGGGGAATTCTGGCAGTTGGTAAATGAGAAATCTCGCTTTTAAATAGGCTGAAATCATGACTTTGTCACAAGCAGGAGTACAGTTACAGTACGTGTGCTATGACTAAGTATTGGGATGTGCACTGAAGACTGAGAGCTCCCCAAGTCCTATCAGCCCTTCTGTCTGCACACTTATCATTCCTGCTCGACACATTTAAGGCTTAATTTAAAAAAAGTCTATTCCTTCTTTTGAGGAGACTGAGTTTGTAGTGCTGAACCAATGACGTATTTGCACAAATGTCATTAGCTCAGCATTATACATCAAGCTTGTACCATAAAAATTCCCCATCTCCCATGCTGTACCATACAGATCAGTTTGAAAGGACTGAAGCAGCCTGGTACTTATTCCATGAGTCAGAACCACCTTAATCTCATCAAATCTTTTTTTTTAAGCTTTCCCATTTTTCAAATGCAGATTAACATTTTTAATCCATGTTGTGCTTCTATCCATTCAGCAAATGTAATAGTGCTTCACAGGATCTGACGTTTAGGAACTGGAAACTGTCATAATAGTGATAACTGTTGTAATGGGATAGAATTGGATATGTAGGAAGAATTGTAACGTTTGTTTTCTTTGAAAATTATGCTGATAAAAGCTTTGGCGTCTCATTTTAGAGCTGAGGGTCTAATTTTTGGAGAGGCTGAGGGCAAATGGGTGAAAATCTGACCCTACTGAAATCAATGAGACTAGAATTTTTACCTCACAACTCCAGATATAGTCAGTGGGAAAGGCAGATGCTCAGCACCAATGGAAATCAGACTTAGACGTCTGATTCTGCTCTCACTATCACTGCTGTAAATCTGGAGTAATTTCATGATGCAACTGGTTTTACAACAGATTCAAAGGGATGTGACAGCAGAATCAGAACCTAACTAATCAATTTACACTTGAACAGGAAATGACTCCCTAAATTCTGTTTTAAAAAGTGATTATAGCCATAGTCAGAGCATGGTCAGTAAAAGACCATGTCATCTAAATAGCCAAATGGATCTCTTGATTTATGTAGCTGTTCTCTTCTGTTTATATACATAGCCTTCTTGTGAAATGGTGGCAGAGAATCATGCTGGGATAAGGCTTTTGACATTTTTGAGACTAGAAGGTGGTATTTTAAATTTAGAAAAGAATCGCAAAATGAGAGATGAAAACCTTTATAACCTCCCTGGGGATAGAGTGGGTATGCAGCAGCAGGTTTGGCTATTCTGCATTTACTCTGTAGCCACTTGTTCAGGGGTTAACTAATTAGTGATCTTTGACTAGAAAGCACACCCATGAGACAGAGAAATACCTTTTCAACCATGTGACATTGATGTGTCTCACTGTTCTGAAAGAGTAGCTTCCCCCACCATGACAGAAGTAACCTACTAGGACTGCAACTGCTAAGATTTTCACACTGTTGCTGTCACCACAGGGAAAGTATTACCATGTAGGAATGTGATCCAAGTCAATTTCCTCCTTAGACTTTGACATCTCAGAAGAATAGAGGAGGAGGAGGAGGAGAGAACGGGGAGAGTGCTTGAAAGGGCCAAGTTCAGTATAGCTATGCAATCGCACTGAAATCAATAGTGTGAAGTCCAGCCATTGCAGTCTGTGGGTGTAAGAGGAAAAAAATAGCCTGCTCTGACTTTTCGCAGACAGACTCTCTAAATTAATATCTTAAATACTAAACAGAGAGGTGATTAATACCATTCATTCACCTGGGCAGGAACTTTAGCTGGACACTGAAGGATGACTGGGCTTGAATGTAACCTGTTTTCGGAAGAAGCTCCATGTGGTTACTCAGTTCTTTGCATACTTCAAACTTCAAGCGTAGAGCGGCTTTTGCTCTGCAAACAGATCAGACATACCTGAGTGGGTTTGTGCTGCCAGCTCAACAGCTATACTTTACTCAATACTTTAGCTCTCTTTTCCCACTGCAGCTCAGTTTTGTATGTTGCACTTGGAAATATTCCAAGCTTTCTTTGCAAGCGAAGGAGAGTACACTGGGCACATAGAATTGTTAAAGCAAAATCACACAGTTATGTTATCTATCAGGCTACAATGCTTCCAAATCTGGGTTTCTATATTTGAGTTCACCCTGCTTCAAAGCCAAAATGTTGCAGAATAAAAGCAGTTTGTACTTATCACACATTTTTCCTTCCTGAATCAACAGCTCCAGAGACACATGGACTCTGTTCCAGGTGGAACCCATTCAGAGGTGAAGGGACAGCCTTGCTACAATGTTGGGCCTATGCATTGCATTGTAATCTGGCATGGGTGGGACCAAACAAATGTAAACAAGTATTAACCCCAATATTAACTCATGAGTCAAAGCCGAGCAATCCCCTGAGCCTGGATGCCTGTTTAATCCACACACCACCTGGGTGTGGTCTTGTGTCCCATCTAGTGGCACTGAGACCACTTAGAGAGAGAGAATTAAATGAGTCTGCTCTACAGCCTTAGCTAAGAGCCGGTTGGCTTTTAGCTCATGCAGTAGAGGCTCATGCACTAAGATCCTCCAAGATGCTGAGGACAGGCTGCACTGTATTGAGAACCCTAAACTCAACGTGAATTGGAAGGCTGAACATCTTGCAGGATTTCTCCCCTTGGTTGGCCAAATTTTGGCCTAAGCTACTTGACAGTTTCGTAAAACAAGAACCTGGGATTTGCACTGAGAGTGTTAATCACTTTTAACTGACAAAAGTTATTCTGCCTCTGCATTTATAATCTGGTCCCTGGGAGTGGGTTATTTTAGACCAAGTAAATCTCTTACATAACTTGTGCTTGTCACATTTGTGAGCTGAATTTCTGAGATAACAGCTCTACTATTTCTTTCCAACTGTGAAGAATCTCTGCAGTGTCTAATTCTGGTAAGAAGTTTAGAATACGCGTCTTCTAACACAAATAGTGTTTTAAAAAAAACAACCACCACCAATCCTATTAGCATGCATTTAAAAAGAATCTAAAATATGGGGATTGTTAAAATAGGAACACTCAGCATCTAGCAGCCAATAACTGCATTAGACAAAAAAAAACCCAGCACATGGAAGTCAATTAACAGAGTAGCTCACATAACCATTCTCTAAAGGTAAGAGTCACTGCACAGATCTCTAGGAAACTAACAGTCTGCAGCACTATCTTTACACTGCAGTATGTTCTGACACCATGGGACAATGCGCAGCTATTACAGTGGTGAGGGCCATATAAGTACCTGGACAAAAATTCAGCATCCTCTGAAATAAGGATTTGGTCCATTTATGTATTTATATGGGACCTAGCACCACAGCATCTGAGCATCTTCCAATCATTCATGAATGTACATTTGTGTGAGTTGGGGAAAGTTTTATTATCCCCATTATACAGATGGGGAACTAAAGCAAAAAAAGACTTGCCCAACATCACACAGGAAGTCTGTTGGAGAGCTGTGACTAGAGCGAAGGTCTCCCAAGTTCCAGGCCACTGCCTTAGCCACAAGATGTCATGCTAGGTATGTAAAGTATCTAGGAAACAAAGGCTATATCTACACCACCAAAAAAATCAAAACCCATGGCAGAGAGTCTCACAGCTTGGATCAACTGACTCAGGATTGGGCTATGGGGCTAAAAGGAGCAGTGTAGACATTTTGGCCTAGGCTCTGAAACCCAATGAGGGGTTCTTGTTCCAGCCCAAGCAAGAATGTCTGTACTGCTATTTTTTTTTTTTTTTTTTTTTGTCCTGTAGCCCAAGCCCCGTGAGTCTGAGTCAGTTGACCTGGGCTCTGAGACTCGCTGCTATGGATTTTTTTTTTTTTTTTTGCAGTGTAGATATTCCCAAAATATGCCTAGGATGCTCCACAACAGCTCTGAACATTAATGACCCATGAATCATGCCAAGTGTATACTATACAGAGGTACTATAGTATCTGTTTAAAGGTATGCTTAACCTCCTTGGTGGCTGCCCTGTAGATCTTATGAGGCAGAACTGGCCTGAGGCTGGCTTCTAGTTTTGACATTGATTTTAACTACAGGGGAAAGCCAGAGGAAGAATAACAATGAAAACTACAAGGCACTTTGTAGGCTATCCCAGGCTGACTAAATGTATTTGTGTATAATGAAATAATAAGCTTAACATTCTTCCCTCCCTAAAATATATAGTGCTGGCAAAAGATGCTGGGTGTCTGCCTTAGAGACTGAAGTCTTCCATCCAGGTACAACACATGCAGCAGCAGTGCGAGTTTCCCCCACCAACCAACCAATCCTGAAATGAAGTGGCTAGCTCTTTAAATGATGGAGTAATTCACTCTTCATGCCTGCTGAGTGCTTGGCTTCTCTGCTGACATAGCCAATATGGGACCCATTTAGTGGTATTTGTGGTTGTGGTTATGTGCCTACCTGAATGGAGATGATCGAAAAACAAACAGATGGTAATGGAGAAAGACTTTCAGTCTATTCAAGCTAGTACCAAGAAAATTTTGAAGGCCTAATTAGGTGTTATGAGGCTTTTATTAAAACAAAAATTATTAAAATACTACTGGTCACTATATTAGTGTAGTTCACTGCCTATTAGTATGATGCTTTGATTTTTTTCCCCCCTTCTCAGACAAGTCGTTCCTTATGATCTCCCTATTTAGTTATTAATTAGCCAATCATGACTGTATTATGGGATAGCTTACCTGCTTCGAATAATGATACAGTCTTGATACAGCCGGTCGTACATACAGATCTTTAGATCGACATTCGGATTGGGCACCCAAACAGGAACATCAACAGAGACTCCAATGACAGAAAAGTGTAGCTATATATTTGAATATACAAATCAATAATGGTTACTACTTTCCAGAGCCATTGAAAATTTCTAACAAATCAGGATAAAGGAAAACTAGGTTTGTGCTGATAAACAGCAGAATCATATATCCTATAAAATGTTGCAGCTTTCACTTACCAGTATAAAACACAAACTATAGTAGTTTTTGTCCAAACATTATAGAAGGCATACATGTGTCATACTGGCTAATATTTTAAACTTTTTCTTAAAATATAGGATTTTATTTTTTAAATTTAGCACTACAAGTTTAATAACCCTGGGTAGTGCAGTCTGTTTGTGGGATAAACAGTTATATAATGGTCAGCACAGTGCAAGCTGCTCTCACAGTGACCCCCCCACCAAAGGACTCAGCCCAGTTCTAGCGGGAATGCTCCTTCCTTCTGAAGAAGTGTATCCACAAAGTCATGAGGGTCTGGACTACTCCTCTGCAGCTCTCTTTGTGGAGCTGCTGCTTTGTGGATTTTGGGGAGAGCCAGGTTTGGGGCAGACAGCCTCCTGCTAAGTATAGATTTTCTGCCAAACTACTAAGATCAATACCACAGCAGTGTGTGGCCTGAAATAAAAGTGTAGCATTAAAATACATTGTAGTGGTAATTAGAGTTGTCACCTGTCCCAGTTATCATGCATTCTATGGGCGGTTTCACTTTTCTTTCTCAGGATGACTATAAACTTATTTTTCTCTAACCTCTCCCACAGCTTCAACCCCACCTCCCAACCCCTTGTAGTTCTTGTTACACATAGAAGGATGTCAAACTTGCTTTTCTTCAGTGTGTTGGATGAGACCCTGGCACTTAAAAACACTCACTGGTTTGCAGTTTGGGTTGTCAAATGCAATCTCAAATTCTGCATGTACATCCCCAGGGACGGAGGGGGTAAAAATAACCTGAAGTTTAATTGAGCTGAAGGGTCCGATTTCACCTTCTGTAACCTAAACATGATGCAAAAAAAGTGTTACTAACTTTCATTTAAAATCTGGCTGTATTATTCTGTTCTATATAGGACCTTATGCTGTGCTCATTATGGTAGTATCTTAGCCTGTACTGAATTACTGGACCTTTGTACATATTGATATATCAATAGACATATGTTATATTGATCTATACAGTTACAGAGTTCTGCCCATTGTCAGACTGAACGCACTATGCTGGACACAGTAGAAAAGTGTATCAATAATACCTTGAAGAGCTTGATCCTTCGAAAAACTGAGCACCTCATCTGAGTCACGGAGTGCCTTCAATTTCCAGAGGGTGCTCAGCATCTTGCAGAAAAGTTGCTCAGCCATGGACTCTAAGTGTGACATCTGAGTTGTGTTTTGCCATCTCCTCTGATGGAAGGAGGGTAGAATACCCGCTGTCTGGGCTGGTGTATAAGTGATACATGAACAATGCTTTTTTGTGCTACCACTCAAGGGCCTGTTTCTCCTTCCACTGAATTCAACAGCAGCAGGCTCAACAACCTTTCCTACTCCCCTCCACAAGGGGAACAGCAGAAGCCAACAGAAGCTTGCAGCCTATGATGGGTTTTGTAAAGCCCAGGACATGTGGAGATCCTGTTCCAAAGCAGCCAACACCAGTTACTGCTGAGAGTGCAGGGATAAGTCAGGGCCTTCCAGCCTCTCTCTGAGTAGATTCAGAGGCAGCTGCAAAGGGCCCCTTGGCTTGTCTTTCCCCCATCTCACATAGGATGCATCATCAGTTGAGAGGAGCCTGGGTAGCCTCCTGCCATCATATTCACTCTAATCTGAAACCTTCTCTCTGGCCAGAGATCGATCTATCTATCGATCTATCTATATCCTCTCTCTCTGGGTGAATTTCCCTTCCTTCCCCCCCACCCCCCAAATCTTTCTAGATAGCAAGCTCTTTAAGGCAGGCATTGTGTCTTGCTAAGCCCGTGCAAGGCCTAGAGCATTTTGAGTGCTACTACAATATAATGAATAATAATAAAAGCAGCAAACTATGGCCTGATTTCAGTGAAAGCATGAGACTTTACATGCCATACAGTTATGGAAATTTTTCCAAATTCCATGAAATAATGGTAAATCTATGAAAGGGGATGAAATTCAATGAAAATTCCCCAGTTTGACTACAATATGCTTTGGTTTAATTTTACATAAAACATACATTTTTAAAAGGCAAAGAAGACACAGAGTAGCTGAACCCAAGACTGAAATGGTGCCACGTATAAAATAGGTGTAAGCTCTTTCCTGACAGCTGGCTATGGTACATTTTAGGCAGAAAAAGGCGGTGTAAGATAGGTCAAACTGCAGAGTGCCAATACAGTAGAACTTCCGTTATGAACACCTCGAGAATGGTGGTGTTCATAACTCTGAAATGTTCGTAACTCTGAACAAAATGTTATGGTGGTTCTTTCAAAAGTTTACAGTTGAACATTGACTTAGTAAAACTCTGAAACTACTATGCAGAAAAATAAGAAAAATACTGCTTTTAACCATCTTAATTTAAATGATACAAGCACAGAAAAAGTTTCCTTCCTTTGTCAAATCTTCTTTTATAACTTTCCCTTTATTTTTTTTAGTAGTTTGTTTAACACAGTACTGTACTTTGCAGTATTTGCTTTCCCCCCCATCTCTGCTGCCTGATTGCGTACTTCCGGTTCCGAATGAGGGGTGTGGTTGACTGGTCAGTTCATAACTCTGGTGTTCATAATTCTGAGGTTCTACTGTACAAATAAAATGCCTAAAATACAACCACACTAACTGTGATGTGATATGATGAAAGCTTATGGGTTTCTGAAGCCAACGCAAGCTTTGCTTGAATAAAGAATGCAGGATTTGGTTCCTGGTCAGTTTCCCTGACTCAAGAATTGGACTAGCTGAATGCCTGTACATATTTCAGTAAATACATTACCTTGCCCAGTGTAATTTCAATGGGTTCTTCTTCAGGCGGTGGTTCCACTGGGCTTTGTGCATTTTCTGCCTCTAGATCTGCCTTGGTGATTAATGCATCTTGACTAAGTTGCTCTAAAAGACAAACCGGATGTTGGGCCTGGGTAACTAACTCTGTGTTAAAAGCATCAGAGCCCATGTTCGTTGAGTTTTGGGGAATAATGCAAGGCCCATATCTTCTCTCAGGCTTTTGAGGAGGGGATTTATGGGGGATCTAGAGAATGATTTCTCTTTGTTCATATGAGTGATCATGAGAGAAGAAGGCACAATTTAATTGTTAAAGACATACTGTAAATGTTCAGAATGCAGCAAGACCTGTAGTTATTCTTAACTCATCCTCCTGTGAGAGTGAGATCATAGTCCACAGTTTGCTCTAGTCATGTGAAAGCACGGTCCTCGCTTATGAGCCTCCCACTCCTGGTGAGTTTCATTGGTCTAGTGAAATGTAGCTGTGATTGGGATGACCCTGGCCACCTGAGGGAGCTGGAACCAATCCCATGAAGGGCCCCAAATCAGAGAGAGCTTGAATTGGACTATATCCAATGGGGATCCAATAGGGAGTGCAGAGAGCAGAATATCAGTGTGATGTTTTCAGGAAGACCTGTGTTGCAAGCAGGATGTGCTGCTGCATTTGGACCATTAGCTGATTCTTAATCAGCCCAGATATAACCATAGAATCACAGAAGATTAGGGTTGGAAGAGACCTCAAGAGGTCATCTAGTCCAACCCCCTGCTCAAAGCAGGACCAACACAAACTAAATCATCTCAGCCAGGGTTTTTGTCAAGCCAGGCCTTAAAAACCTCTAAGGATGGAAATTCCACCACCTCCCTAGGTAACCCATTCCACTACTTCATCACCCTCCTAGTGAAATAGTTTTTCCTAATATCCAACCTAGACCTCCCCCACTGCAACTTGAGACCATTGCTTTTTGTTCTGTCATCTGCCACCACTAAGAACAGTCTAGCTCCATCCTCTTTGGATCCCCCCTTCAGGTAGTTGAAGGCTGCTATCAAATCCCCCCTCACTCTTCTCTTCTGCAGACTAATTAAGCCCAGTTCCCTCAACCTCTCCTCGTAAGTCATGTGCCCCAGCCCCCTAATCATTTTCGTTGCCCACAGTGGACTCTCTCCAATTTGTCCACATCCTTTCTGTAGTGGGGGACCCAAAACTGGACCACTCCAGATGTGACCTCACCCGTGATGAATAGAGGGGAATAATAACTTCCCTCGATCTGCTGACAATGCTCCTACTAATGCAGCCCAATATGCCATTAGCCTTCTTGGCAACAAGGGCACGCTGTTGACTCATATCCAGCTTCTCCACTGTAATCCCCAGGTCCTTTTCTGTAGAACTGCCACTTAACCAGTCAGTCCCCAGCCTGTAGCAGTGCATGGGATTCTTCTGTCCTAAGTGCAGGACTCTGCACTTGTCCTTGTTGAACCTCATCAGATTTCTTTTGGCCCAATCCTCCAATTTGTCTAGGTCACTTGGGACCCTATCCCTACCCTCCAGCATATCTACCTCTCCTCCAACCTTAGCATCATCAGTGAATTTGCTGAGGGTGCAATCCATCCCATCACCCAGATCATTAATGAAGATGCTGAACAAAACCGGGCCCAGGGCTGACCGCTGGGGCACTCCACTTGATACCGACTGCCAACTAGACAGCGAGCCATGATCACTACCTGCTGAATCCGACAATCTAGCCAGCTTTGTATCCACCTTATAGTCCATTCATCTAATCCATACTTTTTTAACTTGCTGGCAAGAATACAATGGGAGACCGTATCAAAAGCTTTGCTAAATCAAAATATATCATGTCCACTGCTTTCCCCGTATCCACAGAGCCAGTTATCTCATCGTAGAAGGCAATCAGGTTGGTCGGGCATGACTTGCCCTTGGTGAATCCATATTAACTGTTCCTGATCATCTTCCTCTCCTCCAAGTGTTTCAAAATGGATTCCTTGAGGACCTGCTCCCTGATTTTTCCAGGGACTGAGGCTAGGCTGACTGGTCTGTAGTTCCCCGGATTCTCCTCCTTCCCTTAAAATGGGACCTCTGGAGCTAAATGCATGAGCCTCTACTGCATGAGCCAAAAGCCATATGGCTGTTAGTTAAGGCTGTAGAGTAGACACATTAATCTCTCTCTCTCGGTGCCACTACATGGGACAGTACACCACACCCAGGAGGTGTGTGGGTTACACATACTTCATCATAACTAGAGGAAGAGGGGTAATTTTGGCCAACTCAGCAAATCCATGCTCAGTATGTCAAGGGATCTTTAATGTGCCTGGAGAATAGAGAAGATCTTAATGTTTGATCTCACCTGAAAGACAGTATACAGATATTGTATGTTGTAGAGAGAACACTGTAATTGTAACAAAACAATCTAAAGAACTGTTACTCAATCTTTTAAGTTCAAAACACAAAATCCATATTTTAATTAAAAAAAGAGAAATCCTAATATGATTTTAAGTGTCTTTTGATCAGAATGGTAAAATGATTAGAATGACTGGGAACACTTACATCCATTAATACAGATATTGAAGAAGCGAAGTCTCTCTCCCCCCCCTCCCCCCAATCTTATAAAGCACAAAATAAAGATTAAAAGATGAAAGAAAAAATGTCTGAGGAGGTTCATCTGTATGTCACTTTGTTCCTAAAATTATAGGTTATAAAAATAAACTTGTCATGTGGCTCTCTTGTGAAAGGTGGGTGTTCAGTTGATGAGACAAGAACAATGATAACAATTTTGTAGTCTCTACAGGAAAATCCAGTTGGATTTTGTGTGTGTATCTGAGGTTAGTACTTGATAAGGAGTGAGGTTGGGGACATTCTCCACTGCTTTTAGTATATGCAGTGGTGCTAGTGCATTATTTTTAGTCACTTTTGTGTGGTGCCTGAAGCCTTTCTGTTGGGACAGCAGACAAACAAAAACATACACTATTACTGGAACGGGCATTGTTTCATTTATTGAGCAGGTTTGCTAAGCATCTTAGCTCCAGTCTCTTACGTGAACGAATGAAACTGTTAGGAGAATGTTTAGCCTCAGAAATTGCAGAAGGTCAGTTTTCTAAAACCACGGTCTTACCTACATGGCTGCTGCCCAGGTTGTTTTCAGTCTTCTGGCTCTCACCCAACATGTAAGTCTGCCTAACTTCTTCAGTTTTGACAGGAGAAACTTGTTCCTTGTTTTCATACAGAGATGATTCCACAGGACTGCTGCTGGCTTTCTCTTCAGAGGTGATGCCATCCAAAGCTGGACTAACCTAATTAGATGATTTATAGAAAAGATTTTAAAACATAAAACATATCAAGCTGTAACTTAAGTGCACCTAGCTCCATTCCATCTGCCACCTTTCGAAAGGAAGTAGCCTTATTATCTAACTACATTCTATATTGTGTGTGGAGAAAATGCACTGTGTGTTCTATACAAAGTGCACACTTTTTTATACTACAGTTTTATTGGTGGTAGGATGCAATTATTGCGCCTCAGAAATGGAATTGATATAGTGAGCACAATTCACTGGAACATTGAGTGACTGTGTTCAGAAAAATGACTCAGGAAAATTGACATTTTGTATTGTTTCTCAAGGACTTCATAACAAATTTCCTAAAACACACAAGTAAACAGGTGCTTTTCTTTAACTGCCAAAGCTGAAAATTCAGCCTTGGATCTGAGTCAAGCATAGCTTGACTTCTCTTTCAGTGAGACTTGTTACCAGTGATACAAACTCTGCATTTGAAACTGGGCAAGTCTGCTGCTGATGCATAGCCAGAATAGAATCCATATTACTTGTTAAGGTGTTCTGGGTTGGCATTGTTAATTGGAATAAAGAGTGATAAAACTTTGTTTTAGGTAGCAAAGAAAGTGGATATGAAAGAGAATATAGACAAGGAGTTGTGAATTCAGAAGGTGTAATTTCTCAATAGTCAATTTCCTTACATGAATAAAACTTTAATATGATAGAATTAGAGTTGAAAACCACGGTGAAGTCAGCTCAGCAGTTTTATTGTACATTGTTTGACGGTCTCTCTTATAACAGGTCTATCACTTTCTTAAAAATTAAAAAAGATTAGTTTTGAAACACCTTGGAGCCAATTAAACTGTAATATATAAAAAGAAGTTAAAGATTGGGCTGATTTAAAAAAAAAATCAGATGAAATATCCTCAAATTGTCCCATTAATTTACTGTGGGACTTAACAACCACAAAAAAAGTTAATTATAACAATATTGTTAATCAAGACCGCAGTTACAGAGCATGATTTGATTGATATGATTTTTTTAAACCACACTAGAGGAAAAAAAAAAATTTCTCTGGAAATGCCACCCTGGAATCAACTAATTATCTCAGCTTTCTTTTTTTTCTTCTTTTTTTTTTTTTTTTTTTTTTTTAAAGTAAGCTTCTAACTTTGTGGCTGCAGAGGAAAGCATGAAAATGTGACCTGTGTATACCCGAAAAGCTCAGAAAACCCAAAATGTATTATTTTGTTAAATTTTTATAATTTTTAATCTAATTCCATGATATACTAGGAGGCCCAGACTCTATTTTTGAATGCTTGCAGTTGGCAATGTTGCATAACTGTTTTTCAAATCTAACAAGCTCTACTGGTTGGAGTGTCTAAATCAGTCTGATGAAGTGCCCTTGGACCCACCATTCTTTCGAGGGAAGATTTCGCTGTTGTGCACGTGCCATTGTCACCCGCTGATGTCTGGAGTTTAAATCTTGTTCCCAAAGCGCCACGGTTTGTTAGGATGATTGTCCGTGAAATTGTCTCCCCTACCACATGAGTGCCAAAGTCAATGAGCTCTTTATCTAGTGCCAGCTGTAAGGAGAAAAACCATAATTACTGCTGTCCTAGATAGTCAGTAATGTCAATTAAATGAACATCTACCATTTTGAGCATAATACTTTAAAGTCCTTATTACCTCTTCAAAGACAATGTCAAATAATGACACAAATTATGGGCACTCTTCTGTCTTTTGTGTAAAAGCCAACCCATCTGAACAACGAAGTCATATTAAAGTGAACAACTTTCCTTTCACTCCATTAAATGATGCTGGAAACAGTTGGCCAGATTCTGTGATTAGTTACATCATTGCATAAACCTGTGGTAACTCCCATCGAATCAAGGGAGTTATTCTGTATTTATACATTGGTTTGCAGGGCAGAATTTGGCCCCATTGTTCTTTTTATATCTCAATTAGGTGGAATTATCTTGCTGGTACCATGCTCGAAAAGAAGAGCGTCCAATGTGTTGTATTGATTGACGATCAATTTGTGACACATTCTAGCGTGTTAGGGCTATAACAGCTTTAACCTCATAGTGCCTCATTAGTAGAGGTGGAATTTTCATTAATCTTGTAATTAAGTTTATGGAAGAGGCATATGAAATTGTTTCAAGCATCAAGTGGCTGAAGAGAATGAGTCTTTCTTTTGTAAAACTTGTTAACCTTCAATCTGCTAGCAGACCACAGTGGGCTGAATTCCCACAAACTTTTAAAGCAATCAGAATGTTTCTTTATACAATATACACTTCAATTTGTAAAATTTTAAAGTTGCTGTAGTTCAGAACTTTCCCCTCTCCCTATCTTTCTTTAAAACTTCCACTGACCCTTTCCCATAGAAAGTGTTATCCCTTTTGAAAGGGATGGAAAACAAATCCATTTTATAAGAGGCAACCTTAACTGAAGCAAAGACATAGGCAAGTTGCTTTGGTTGACAAGGACTGTAGTAATGTGAAATAGAGAATGTATATAACTGTAATGGCCTGGAAAATCATTGAATCCATGATAGCAGAGAATTGGCCATCTGCTCTTTCAAATCCATATACACAACTCAAAGGCTTTACGATCACTTGGATATTTTCTTATGGGTTTGCTGTGCAGCTAAATTTCACATTTAGTAGCAAATAGATATTAGAGCAGCTGATTTATTAGGCAATTTATTTACTGGTAATTTGCTGCCAAGTCAGGGGTGAATTTCTGAATCAGGCAGTACGGTGATATTTAATACCAGTATTCATGGCCATAAGCACCGACTTGTGGGTGCTCCGGGACTGGAGCACCCATGGAAAAAAATAGTGGGTGTTCTGCACCCACTAACAGCCCCCCCATCAGCTCCTCCCCCTCCTGCCCACCACAGATCAGCTGTTCAGTGGCATGCAGGAGGTGCTGGGGAGAGAGGGAGGGGCAAGGATGGGGTGCGCTTGGGGGAAAGGAGTGAAATGGGGCAGGGGTGGGGCAAGAAGAGGTGGGGGTGGGGGTTTGGGGGAAGGGATGGAGTGGGGGCGGGACCTGGGATGGAGCAGGGGTCAAGCACCCCCTGGCAACTCATAAAGACAGCATCTATGTTCATGGCTATGGGAAATCAACAAAAAGTTGCTCATTTCAAGGGTTGACTTTTTTTACCTTGACTTGTAGGGAGGGATGATTAGAAGAAGCACCTTTTGTTGAAGAAAAATGATGGACTTAGTTTGTACAAATCAAGATTCCCTAAGCAGAATCCACAGCTTTATGCATAAATTGCTCAACATAGCGGATTGGATCCCCCAGGTGATAGGAGTTTTTCCTTCTGACAGTCTGTCAAATCCCTAGTTTGCTGGCTCTCTTAGAGTGAGGTGCAACACTCATATTTATTGTCTTTAGACCTCAACCCAGTAAATCATTTAAGTACATGCTCCACTTTAAGTATCAAATAATCCTACTGAAGTCAAAATGACTTCTCATGTGTTTAAATTTAAGCACAGCTTAAGTGGTTTAATAGACTGGGGACTTCCTGAGTAATACATTGAATTTCCTTTCGCAGTTTCTATTTTCTTATTTTTCCTCTTCTGTGTATTTGATTATTTTTGCTTTGTTTCACTATCTATCTATGAGTAAAACTTGCTGTCTGTTGAGCTCTCAATGTGCAATGCAATAGAGAACAATAAAAATTCCAAGCTAGAGCAAAACAATTTTTTTTGATTGAAAGTTTTTTCAGCAAAAAATGCAGATTCGAAAACATGGAAACATTTTGCAAATTCACATTGTTTTTGCCTAATATTTTAAGTCAAGAAAAAAAAATCTTAAAAAAAAAAAATCCCCCTCAAATCAAAGCATTTCATTTTGATATTTTCAAAATGAAATGTTTACATTTTTTGGTTCAAAATCATTTTTCATTTCGAAATGTCCTTTAATTTTATTTTTAAAAATAAACTTTAAAAAAATGTTAAACCAAAATGAAACATTTTGTTCAACTTGAAATGATTTTTTTTCAACTCTTTGATTCATGGAAAATGTTTGAAAAATTTCATTTTTGGTTTGATCTGACACAACTTTAAATTTATTTATTTATTTATTTATTTTTAGACTTGTCAATGAACTGAAAAATCTATAATTTGCCCAGTTCTACTCCAGGGTAGCTCTCTTGTGTCTAAATCCTTTTTATACCTGTTTGTGCTGCTAGTAGGACTACTAGTAATACTCCAAATTTTCTATTTGCTATCCTGATTCCTTAGTGACTGCTATATTGGAAAAATCATCCTGCATACCCATTTCCATCCAGTGTCTAGATTTGTTTAGTGTCAGTCTGTAGGCACACATTGTTTATCCCATCTCATTTGGTCTCTGATGCAATCTTGTGACTGATATATCGTCACGTATCTGATAAGGAAGTTTCAAAAGAGCGGTTGCTCTGCCAAAGTACATTCTTCAAAGTAGCCCATGAGAAATCAAATGCCCCCACTTAAGGAAAAACTAGTGCCTCTTGTGAAAATACTGTGTGTCATAGCTTAAATATAATAGGTGTATATTCCTCATTTAAAACCAGGTTTAAAAATTCTCTAAAGGCTGATATTTTGCATAAGGAGAGATGATTTATGAGTTTTATTATGACTAGACGGAGGGATCTAAAGATGTGTTATGATTTTTTGTTTATATAGAAAGCTAAGCTTATGAACAAATTCCCTGAGACACAGGCTAGATTTTCAAAGAAACATAAGGAAGTAAGGTACGCAACTTCTATTTTCCCCCCTCTCCTGTCATATTTTTTATTTAATATTTTAAACATAACTCCCAACTGGTTTCCACTGGAAGTTAAGGTCACGGCTCATGGTGAGCTGTATACGTTAAAGTGATTTTGTAAATGTCTCAGTGAAACCCTCAAGCATTTGTGTGTAAGATAGCATGTCTTCTCATACAATAAGTTATTTTCACCTCCAATAAAATATGAAATACATTTTGTAATGTTATGTTCAAAATAAAATGAGAAGGAAAAGTAATGGGTGTTGGCTACATGTACCATGCATTTACCTACCCTTTTTTTGCATGTTAATTAGAGGACCCAAATGATAAAGCCTTAACTATAATTTTAACAGATTTTTAACTATAAGCACGAGTATCTTGTAAGGTCCTTGGGGGCAGAATCTGTTTGTTCTGTTTCTGTACAGCCCCTAGTGCAATGGGATCCTTGTGCATGCTTAGGGGACCTAGGCACTTCTGTATTGCACATAATTAATAAATAGTAGTAAGAGTCCCACTGACTCCAATTTGAGTACTCACATGCTTAAAGATAAACACATGCATAAATCTCTGTAGAGTTTGGGGCCTGAGACCTTAAACAGCATTTCTTGTTTAACTCAAAATATAACAATGCATCTACTAGGCAGAAATCCATCCACGTGGGCACAAATGATACTGCGAGGTGTGACACTGAGCGGATCAAGAGTGACTACAGGGCTCTGGGAGTACAGGTGAAGGAGTTTGGAGCGCAGGTGGTATTCTCTTAGATTCTTCCTGTCAAAGATAGGGGCCCGGGCAGAGACAGATGCATCATGGAGGTGAATGCCTGGCTGCAAAGATGGTGTCACCAGGAGGGCTTTGGCTTCCTCGACCACGGGATGCTATTCGAGGAAGGACTGCTAGGCAAAGATGGCGTTCATCTTTTGAGGAGGGAAAAGACCCTATTTGGACACAGACTAGCTAACCTAGTGAGGAGGGCTTTAAACTATGTTTGACGGGAACAGGTGAGCAAAGCCCACAGGTAAGTGGGGAATATGGAGACCTGGGAGATGGGTCGGAAACAAGAGGGAGTGTGGGCTATATTGGCAGAGAGAAAGGAGGGTCAGGACAAAACTGGGAGGCAAGATCAAACCAGTATCTTAGATGCCTATATACAAAATGCAGGAAGTATGGGTAATAAGCAGGAAGAACTGGAAGTGCTAATAAATAAATATAACTATGACATTGTTGGCATCACTGAAACTTGGTGGGATAATACACATGTTTGGAATGTTGGTGTGGATGGGTACAGCTTGCTCAGGAAGGCTAGACAGGGGAAAAAAGGAGGTGGTGTTGCCTTATATATTAAAAATGTACACACTTGGACTGAGGTGGAGATGAACATAGGAGACGGAAGTGTTGAGAGTCTCTGGGTTAGGCTAAAAGGGGTAAAAAACAAAGGTGATGTCATGCTAGGAGTCTACTACAGGCCACCTAACCAGGTGGAAGAGGTGGATGAGGCTTTTTTTAAACAACTAAAATCATCCAAAGCCCAAGATTTGGTGGTGATGGGGGATTTCAACTATCCAAATATATGTTGGGAAAATAACACAGCGGGGCACAGACTATCCAACAGATTCTTGGACTGCATTGCAGACAACTTTTTATTTCAGAAGGTTGAAAAAGGTACTGGGGGGAAGCTGTTCTAGACTTGATTTTAACAAATAGGGAGGAACTTGTTGAGAATTTGAAAGTAGAAGGCAGCTTGGGTGAAAGTGATCATGAAATCATAATGTGCAATTCTAAGGAAGGGTAGAAGGGAGAACAGCAAAATAGAGACAATGGATTTCAGGAAGGCAGATTTTGGTAAGCTCAGAGAGCTGATAGGTAAGGTCCATGGGAATCAAGACTGAGGGGAAAAACAACTGAGGAGAGTTGGCAGTTTTTCAAAGGACACTATTAAGGGCCCAAAAGCAAGCTATTCCACTGGTTAGGAAAGATAGAAAATGTGGCAAAAGACCACCTTGGCTTAGCCACGAGATCTTACATGATCTAAAAAATAAAAAGGAGTCATATAAAAAATGGAAACTAGGACAGATTACAAAGGATGAATATAGGCAAACAACACAGGAATGCAGGGGCGAGATTAGAAAGGCAAACGCACAAAATGAGCTCAAACTAGCTACAGGAATAAAGGGAAACAAGAAGACTTTTTATCAATACATTAGAAGCAAAAGGAAGACCAAAGACAGGGTAGGCCCACTGCTCAGTGAAGAGGGAGAAACAGTAACAGGAAACTTGGAAATGGCAGAGATGCTTAATGGCTTTTTTGTTTCGGTCTTCACCGAGAAGTCTGAAGGAATGCCTAACATAGTGAATGCTAATAGGAAGGGGGTAGGTTTAGCAGATAAAATAAAAAAAGAACAAGTTAAAAATCACTTAGAAAAGTTAGATGCCTGCAAGTCACCAGGACCTGATGAAATGCATCCTAGAATACTCAAGGAGCTAATAGAGGAGGTATCTGAGCTTCTAGCTATTATCTTTGGAAAATCATGGGAGACGGGAGAGATTCCAGAAGACTGGGCAAATATAGTGCCCATCTATAAAAAGGGAAATAAAAACAACCCAGGAAACTGCAGACCAGTTAGTTTAACTTCTGTGCCAGGGAAGATAATGGAGCAAGTAATTAAGGAAATCCTCTGCAAACACTTGGAAGGTGGTAAGGTGATAGGGAATAGCCATCATGGATTTGTAAAGAACAAATCGTGTCAAACCAATCTGATAGCTTTCTTTGATAGGATAACGAGTCTTGTGAATAAGGGAGAAGCTGTGGATGTGGTATACCTAGACTTTAGTAAGGCATTTGATACGGTCTCGCATGATATTCTTATCGATAAACTAGGCAAATACAATTTAGATGGGGCTACTATAAGGTGGGTGCATAACTGGCTGGATAACTGTACTCAGAGAGTTGTTATTAATGGTTCCCAATCCTGCTGGAAAGGCATAACGAGTGGGGTTCCGCAGGGGTCTGTTTTGGGATCGGCTCTGTTCAATATCTTCTTTAACGACTTAGATATTGGCATAGAAAGTACGCTTATTAAGTTTGTGGATGATACCAAACTGGGAGGGATTGCAACTGTTTTGGAGAACAGAATCATAATTCAAAATGATTTGGACAAATTGGAGAAATGGTCTGAGGTAAACAGGATGAAGTTTAACAAAGACAAATGCAAAGTGCTCCACTTAGGAAGGAAAAATCAGTTTCACACATACAGAATGGGAAGAGACTGTCTAGGAAGGAGTACGGCAGAAAGGGATCTAGGGGTTATAGTGGACCACAAGCGAAATATGTGTCAATAGTGTGATGCTGTTGCAAAAAAAAAAAAAAAACAAACGTGATTCTGGGATGTATTAACAGGTGTGTTGTGAGCAAGACATGAGAAGTCATTCTTCCGCTCTACTCTGCGCTGGTTAGGCCTCAGCTGGAGTATTGTGTCCAGTTCTGGGCACCGCATTTCAAGAAAGATGTGGAGAAATTGGAGAGGGTCCAGAGAAGAGCAACAAGAATGATTAAAGGTCTTGAAAACATGACCTATGAAGGAAGGCTGAAAGAATTGGGTTTGTTTAGTTTGGAAAAGAGAAAGCAGTTTTCAGGCATCTAAAAGGGTGTCATAAGGAGGAGGGAGAAAACTTGTTCACCTTAGCCTCTAAGGATAGAACAAGAAGCAATGGGCTTAAACTGCAGCAAGGGAGGTCTAGGTTGGACATTAGGAAAAAGTTACTAACTGTCAGGGTGGTTAAACACTGGAATAAATTGCCTAGGGAGGTTGTGGAATCTCCGTCTCTGGAGATATTTAAGAGTAGGTTAGATAAATGTCTATCAGGGATGGTCTAGACAGTATTTGGTCCTGCCATGCGGGCAGGGGACTGGACCCGATGACCTCTCGAGGTCCCTTCCAGTCCTAGAATCTATGAATCTATGAAATGTTGGACATTGTTTACTAACATGCTTATAAAGAACCTTACAAGCTATAAAGAAATCTTTATGAAATATGCTGATAGTAGTGCTGCACTTTCATAGAAGAATCTATTCAGGAATGAATCATTATGGCAAGAGAGTACTTGAGACAGAGAGGAATAAGAAAGTGAAAAGTGTATACATTTCTAAGTATTCTCACTAATAGTTATATTCATTTTGCTCTTACATTGGACTCTCTCATCCAAAGTATTTAAAGTTTGAAAAAAAATTGACTTACAACACATCTCTTGATTGTACATTGCAATGGAATGGAAAAGGAACCATTCTGAGCCAAAAATGTGACTTTTCCTTCAAGAACTTCATTTATCTAAACAAAATAATTTAAAAAAATTAATGATGCATCTAAACAGATTAAGCATTAAATCTTTAGCCATCTGAAAAAGTTAATCAACTTATAAATTACAGTAAAGAAGAAATAAATACATTGTTAAGGTTACATACGGTAACATAATTTTAGTGTGCCTAGGTTTCTATGTAACTGCAACTTTTTTTTGCTAATTACCTAACTTATTTCAGGAAGGTAACATCTAACGTGTTCCAGTTTGGAGCAGTTTTCAGCTTACTTAATGCTTGAAGTTATAATAAAATATTGTACTAGAAAATGCCAGTGTGTGGTGTGCCAGATACTTAAATTAGAATATTATTTTTAAGGTTATAATTACCTTTGTTTCCTTTCTAACAATTAACAAAATTGGACTAATGATACTATTATCAAATTAGGTGGATGAATAACACTATTATTCACATCATCCTGTAACTAACATATTTGTATTATAATTGCTGCATAAAGTGCACTTACCATTGGTTTAAATGTTACCACCACTTCACATGACATTCCAGCAGACATCTGGCCAGGTGGATCAAAGCTGTGCAGATCATAAATGTATGGCACTGAGTTAGATTTATATTTCAAAATCGGCTCCCAAAATTCACAGGAAAATTACATATTTTTACTTGGGTGAATTTATTACATACAAGCAGAAAGAGTGGGGCAGGCCAGTGAAAGGCTGTGCAAATATTGAGAAATAATAAACAATCACACTTTGTACTTGTATAGAGCTTTTCATTGGAAAATCTCAAAGCGCTTTAAAAAGGCGAGCGTTATTGTGCCCATTTTACACATGGGGAAACTGAGGGGTGAAGTGACTAGCCCAAGATCACACAAAGTGCCAGTAGCAGTGTCAAGAATAGAACTTAAGTCTTTTGACTTCAGTCCCCTGATTTACCTACTAGGACACAGCTTCTCCCAATATCTACATGTCTGTTGAGCATCATGACCTGTAATACCTCTGCTAATCAAGTTCCTGGGCAAGGAAAAAAGATAAATTAAAAAGAACCATGCAGTTGCAAGCTGACTACACAATATTACAGTATGTGCTGTCTGTTGCAAATTGTACAAACAGCAACATTTATATCTTATCCCATCCCATCTCCTAGAACTGGAAGGGACCTTGAAAGGTCATCGAGTCCAGCCCCCTGCCTTCACTAGCAGGACCAAGTACTGATTTTGCCCCAGATCCCTAAGTGGCCCCCTCAAGGATTGAACTCACAACCCTGGGTTTAGCAGGCCAATGCTCAAACCACTGAGCTATCCCCCTCCCCTCCTCTGAGTAGAAGCTGCCAGTTGTTTCAAATTGTGCCATATTTTACGGTCTTTGTGATGTGAACAAAAAGTCCACCAGGGACTTCAGTGAGACCATTAAACTTCTTTTCAACTGTGACTGAAACAGGATTTGTGCGACAAGAAATCTAGGTGCTGCATTCTAAGTACTGCTAGTGAGTCACAGCCGAGGGTCTGTTCTGGCTGCATGGCAGAGAAGATGGAAACTAAGCAAATGAAATAACTGCATATTATTAGCCAGGGGAATTCCCAGGCAAGCTGGACTATCTTGGAGCTGTTAGAAACACACCTTAAATCATAAGAAAAACTAATCTTATTAAAGGAGCATTTTAAAAAATCCTCCTCCAATCGCATTTGGAAAAAGGGAACACCATTCAAGGTTCTGGGGTTGAAACATGCTTACAGTCCGGAGAAAGTTTGCTGGACTAATCTTCACACTTAGCAAGTACTCTCAACCACAAAGGTAGCCTAAATTCAGCCAGCGCAGCCTGGAAATGGCAAAGATGATGAGCTTTCATTGGAGAGTAATCAACATCAAGGTCCAAACATCTCCAATGTTTACTAGCGACAAAGAGTCCTGTGGTACCTTATAGACTAACAGACGGTATTGGAGCATAAGCTTTCGTGGGTGAATACCCACTTCATCAGATGCATGTACTACTTCACCATATTATGTACATTCATTCACACTGTATCTCCTTGCACCCCTAAACACGTCTGCATTATTGCAGTTCCTGTGTGTATGTGATGGGGGGAGAGCAGTGTGGATGGCTATGGAGTCCCTTATGGAAAATTCCTACAGGATAGAAATTGAGATCCTTTCAAACTGGGAGTCTGAATGGTCCTATAGAACTTAATAGAGAATTCTATCCCTGCTATAGAATTCTACAGAATGTCTCTCTTTAAGACTCTGTTACATTCTAGAGGCTTTAGAGTAATATCTAAGGAACCATGTTGGTTACATCCATATTGAGTTCTACAGCCCTTCCCCATACAGGTAGCTACATGGGGGCAGCGGCGCACCAAGTGTGTGCCTGGGGCGCCAAGCTGCAGGGGGGTGGCCTGCTGTTCGCGCTGAGGGCAGCAGTCTGGCAGCCTTTGGCGGCATGACTGCTGTGCTTGGGGCAGCAAAAAAGCTAGAGCCACCCCTGCATGGGGGTTTGTCTGCTCCTGTTTGAGTCAATGAAAAAACTCCCATTAACTTGGTTGGTGCAGGATCAAGTCTAGGATGACTCCAGAGCTACCCTTTGTGAGCTGAGCTCCTGGGCAGCCTACTCTGTGAGAACGTGTAGAGGGGTGAGGACTCTCAGTGGTGGGTCAGGGTCCTTGGATCCACTGGCCCTCAGATCTGCACATGAGGGAGCAACAACTGTCTGAGGCAGTTTGACCTGGCAATAGCTAGAAGTAGCAATGAGCCCTGTCAACACTGGTTCTCCGCTTGCGAAGTAACTCCCTGCTCTCCATGTGTCAGTATATAATGCCTGCATCTGTAACTTTCACTATGCATCTGAAGAAGTGAGGTTTTTACCCACGAAAGCTTATGCCCAAATAAATCTGTTAGTCTTTAAGGTGCCACCAGACTCCTTGTTGTTTTTGTAGATACAGACTAACACAGCTACCCCGATACTTGACACTCTCTATCACTAGTATTACTTTTAAAACACAAAGTATATAACTACCTGCCTTATGAAAAAATTCTAACAATGCAAGAAAATCCACATGTGTGACTCTCTTAAGGGAAGGTAGGTAAGTCAGATATTAAGACAGCTTTGATTTGTAATTTCCGAATGCTTGGCAAAAATTGGTTGGAGTAATAAATTGTCAATGTCTGGCTTTCTACTTGAGATGAGGTAAAGCATTACACAGCCTTATATGTGCTGTACAAGCAATTAGCATACTATCTTATACAATCTTATTGGAAAAAAGATATATAGATAAAATTTCTAGCTAGCTACTGGGTAAATGTAAGAGGAAAGAGTATAATTTAGTTTTTGAAACCTAAATTAATTCAGACATATTTTTCAATGCAGTTTAACAAAAACTGCATTAATGTACTTTGCTCACAGTACCTGAAGCTTAATTTATAATTGGAAGGTACTTTGACAAACCTATTATACCAAGGTAAGATTTAGGATTTTTAGCAAGTTGTAATTTATATTTCAATCACATATCAGGGATGTCGAATTAAATATGCAATTCAATGAACATGCTAAATGAAGACAAAATTAACCAATCCTCACGAGCATCCAAAGATGTGTAAGAAAATGGCTTTCCTAATCCATAAAAGTGTATTAATTTAATTTTAATTAAGAAGTCTTAATAGTTAAAATCATTGGTTCAAATTTTAGATCAATGTACAGTAGACTCCAAAACTGGCATAAAGTTAGACACCTATTCAGAAAAGCACTTAAGCATGTTTAAAATTAAGCATGTGCTTTCTTGAACTGGGGTCAGATTTGCATCTCTTTCTCTGTGAGTCTGTGACTAAATGGTTCAGCATCCAACCTCTTCCCCTTTAACAATGAATGTGACCATATTCAAGATGCTGTAACAGCTTAAACTAGTCAATAAAGTCAAATGTCCTATTTCTAATTCAAAATGTATTAAATGAAAACTGCAAAGGGCCATGAAAGGCTGCACTGAGAAGGATATTTGAAAGCAAGAGGTAAAATTTAACAAGAGCTTCTACAGCTGATTGAATTCTGAACTTGTAGCTCTCAAGGAGGTTGTGCTCAGTCAGTAACTGTATCTTGTTCATATTCCAATACACTGTTGTAGGGACTGAAAGGGTGGGGGTTGGTTTAGACTTTAAGGTCAGAAGGGACCATCATGATCGTCTAGTCCAGGGGTCGGCATCCTTTCAGAAGTGGTGCGTCATGTCTTCATTTATTCATTCTAATTTAAGGTTTCGCGTGCCAGTAATACATTTTAACATTTTTAGATCTTTCTGTGTCTATAATATATAACTAAACTGTTGTTGTATGTAAAGTAAATAAGGTTTTTATAATATTTAAGAAACTTCATTTAAAATTAAATTAAAGTGCAGAGCCCCCCAGACCGGTGGCCAGGACCCGGGCAGTGTGAGTGCTACTGAAAATCAGCTCGTATGGCGCCTTTGGCACACGTGCCATAGGTTGCCTACTCCTGGTCTAGTCTGACCACCTGCACAACGCAGGCCACAGAATTTCACCCACCCACTCCTGTAATAAACCCCTAATCTATGTCTGAGCTATTGAAGTCCTCAAATCATGGTTTAAAGACTTCAAAGTGCAGAGAATCCTCCAGCAAGTGACCCGTGCCCCAGGCTGCAGAGTCAGGCAAAAAAACCCCAAGGCCTCTGCCAATCTGCCCTGGAGGAAAATTCCTTCCCGACCCCAAATATGGCGATTAGCTAAACCCTGAGCATGTGGGCAAGACTCACCAGCCAGACACCCAGGAAAGAATTCTCTGTAGTAACTCAGATCCCACCCCATCTAACATCCCATCACAGGCCACTGGGCATATTTACCGCTAATAATCAAAGATCAATTAATTGCCAAAATTAGGCTATCCCATCATACCATCCCCTCCATAAACTTATCAAGCTTGGTCTTGAAGCCAGATATGTCTTTTGCCCCCACTGCTCCCCTTGGAAGGCTGTTCCAGAACTTCACTCCTCTGATGGTTAGAAACCTTCGTCTAATTTCAAGTCTAAACTTCCTGATGGCCAGTTTATATCCATTTGTTCTTGTGTCCACATTGGTACTGAGCTTAAATAATTCCTCTCCCTCCCTGGTATTTATCCCTCTGATATATTTATAGAGAGCAATCATATGTCCCATCAGCCTTCTTTTGGTTAGGCTAAACAAGCCAAGCTCTTTGAGTCTCCTTTCATAAGACAGGTTTTCCATTCCTCGGATCATCCTAGTAGTCCATCTCTGTACCTGTTCCAGTTTGAATTCATCCTTCTTAAACATGGGAGACCAGAGCTACACACAGTATTCCAGATGACGTCTCACCAGTGCCTTGTATAATGGTACTAAAACCTCCTTATCTCTACTGGAAATACCTCGCCTGATGCATCCCAAGATAACATTAGCTTTTTTCACCGCCATATCACACTGGCGGCTCATAGTCATCCTGTGATCAACCAATACTCCGAGTTCCTTTTCCTCTTCCTGTTACTTCCAACTGATGAGTCCCCAGTTTATAACAAAAATTCTTGTTATTAATCCCTAAATGCATGACCTTGCACTTTTCACTATTAAATTTCATCCTGTTACTCCAGTTTACAAGGTCATCTTGTTAAGCACCATGACTTATCTTATTGAGGTGGCTAGAAATTCAAAGCACATCCTATCACTACAAAGTGGCAGAGGGCAGTGAGCTGTAAAATAGAATCTCTCAAGTATGAAATCAGTTATTGTAGTAACATGACTTGTTCATTTCAGTGTGCAATATATTGTGTCACTTCACTGGGGTACAACAGAAACATCAATGTCAGAAACTATTTCCTCAGGTTAGCCTGAAGAATTGGCAACTTTTAATTTCAATTACATGCAGAGCAAGCAAGTTTGGTTCAAGCTGTTTCATTTGTTAATAAATAGCATTTACACACACAATGCTGGCTTTTTTCACTTTTAAGCCTGATCATAATTGGTCTTTTGTTTGGTTTAACAGAGTTCCAAATAAATGTGATATTTCCTTGGTATTTTTTTAAAATTAAAGTTACAGTGAATTCTTGGGGGAATAATTGATATTTTTGTGGGTTCAGAACATCTCAATTTAAGGGCAGGTCTTCACTACAGGGGGGGTCGATTTAAGATACGCAAATTCAGCTACACGAATAGCGTAGCTGAATTCGACGTATCGGAGCCGACTTACCCCGCTGTGAGGACGGCGGCAAAATCGACCTCCGGGGCTCCCCGACGATGGCGCTTACTCCCACCTCCACTGGTGGAGTAAGAGCGTCGATTCGGGGATCAATTGTCACGTCCCGATAAGACGCGATAATTCGATCCCCGAGAGATCGATTTCTACCCGCCGATTCAGACAGGTAGTGTAGACCTAGCCTAAGATTAGCCCATGAAGAATGCTTAAAAAGAAACAGACCAGGGATGCTCTCATTTGCTGATTCATAATTTATCAATATAGTCATTTATTGGAATCTGTCCCAACAGGACAAAATATTTTGCTACATAATCTATTGTCAATATTATGTTAAAGAATTGATGTAGACATCCCTAGAAATTTCCATTTAAATGATCTTTGTCATAAAGATTTCTATTCCTTTATTTAATCAGCTCTTTTCATCTTAGCCTTCATATGAACTACTAATAATCAGGAAGTTAACCTTACCCATACCACAGCGGAGGGCAGCTGATAGGCTAAACAATTTCTAGATTAATGTAAAATCCCTTTTAGTGGCCCAGACAGAAACTCAGGTCCCTTTTCTCTAATTACCAGGGTGGTTCTTTGCCTTTTTCAAAGTGCCTGATACATTAAGGCTAGGTCTACACTGAGGAGGGGGATCGACCTAAGATATGCAACTTCAGCTACGCGAATAGCATAGCTGAAGTAGGCTTATCTTAGGTTGATTTACCTAGCCATGAGGACAGTGGCGAGTTGACTGCTGCCGCTCCCCTGTCGACTCCGTTTCTGCCTCTCGCCATGGTGGAGTTCCGGAGTCGACGGCAGAGCGATCGAGGATCAATTTTATTGCGTCTACACTAGACACGATAAATCAATCCCTGATAGATCAATCACTACCCGCCACGTACCCTAAGTAAAAAAACAACAGAAGTATTCATTCAGGGCTTGAACCAAAGCCCACTGAAGTGAATAGGAGTATTTCCATTGACTTCAGTGAGCTTTGGATCAGCCCCTTGTTCGCTATCACTTAGATACTACAGAGATGGGCATGTTAGATTTACTAATATTCTCTTAATCCTCATTTTGCAAGACCAAGTAATTTTTCCCTTCACACTGGCATGGAATATTAATGATTTTAGATAAAAGAAAAAGTCAGATAATTCTCATGCCCCATCCCTCCTCACTCTTTTGTCTGTTTATTTAGATTGCAAGATATTTGGAGCAGGAATCCGTTATCCTACATCTGCTAGATTCTCAAATGCTCAGCACCCACAACTGGAACCAGATTTTCAGAACAAAAATCAACTCCCCTTTAGGCACTTAAGTAAATAGATTCTCAAAAGTGCTCAGTTTGCTGGACGCCAGGCTCCTTTGAAAAGCTGACCAGTTATTTAGGTGCCTAATGGGGATCTTAAAATCTGGTCTCAGTTGTGGCTGCTGAGCCCTTTTGAAAATTCTGGTGCATGTCTATACACTCCGGTGCTTTTCTGTGCAGTTAATTTATAACAAATTGTCTTGTCACCAATGTGAGAGTGGAAAGTGGGCATCTAACTTCCTTAGGTGTCTTTAAAAAGAAATGAGTTAAGGTTGGGATTTTCAAACAGCTAGAATATGGAAGGAACTATGTGAAATTAAATTCTATCTTGTCTAAAGACCTTCATGTAATTATCGGAAACAAAGGGTAGGAATAAATGGTCAGTTTTCAGAAGGAAGAGATGTAAATAGTGGTGTCCCCCAGGGGCCTGTACTAGGCCCAGTCCTATTTAACATATTCATAAATGATTTGGAAAAAGGGGTAAATAGTGAGGTGGCAAAATTTGCAGATGATACAAAACTACTCAAGATAGTTAAATCCCAGGCAGACTCTGAAGAGCTACAGAAGGATCTCACAAATCTGGGTGACTGGGCAACAAAATGGCAGATGAAATTCAATGTTGATAAATGCAAAATAATGCACATTGGAAAACTATACATATAAAATGATGGGGTCTAAATTAGCTGTTCCCACTCAAGAAAGATCTTGGAGTCATTGTGGATAATTCTCTGAAAACATCCTCTCAATGTGCAGCGGCAGTCAAAATAGCGATCAAAATGTTGGGAATTATTAAGAAAGGAATAAGACAGAAAATATCATATTGCCTCTATATAAATCCATGGTACGCCCACATCTTGAATACTGCATGCAGATGTGGTTGCCCCATCTCAAAGAAGATGAATTGGAATTGGAAAAGTTTCAGAAAAGGGCAACAAAAATGATTAGGAGTATGAAACGGCTGCCATATAAGGAGAGATTAATAAAACTGGGACTTTTCAGCTTGAAAAAGAGATGACTAAGGAGGGATATGATAGAGCTCTATAAAATCATGACTGGTGTGGAGAAAGTAAATAAGGAAGTGTTATTTATTCCTTCTCATAACATAAGTAGTAGGGATCACCAAACGAAATTAATAGGCAGCAGGTTTAAAACAAACAAAAGGAAGTATTTTTTCACACAATGCACAGTCAACCTGTGGAACCCCTTGCCAGAGATGTTGTGAAAGCCAAGACTATAACAGGGTTCAAAAAAGAACATGATAAATTCATGTAGGATAGGTCCATCAATGGCTATTAGCCAGGATGGGCAGGGATGGTGTCCCTCCATAAACTTATCAAGCTCAGTCTTAAAGCCAGTTAGTTTTCTTGCCCCAACTGCTCCCCTTGGAAGGCTGTTCCAGAATTCATTCCTCTGATGGTTAGAAACCTTCGCCTAATTTCGAGCCTAAACTTGTTTGATGGCCAGTTTATATCCATTTGTTCTTATATCCACCTTGGCGCTAAACTTAAATAACCCATCTCTCTCCCTGGTATTTATCCCTCTGATGTATTTATAGAGAGCAATCATATCTCCCTTCAGCCTTCTTTTGTTTAGGCTAAACAAGCCAAGCTCTTTGAGCCTCATTTCATAAAGTAGAATGCATGAGGCCTCTGCAGGATCGGAATAAATGACCAAAGGTACCACCGTGAGTGGGGTCCTGATATTTTGAACATCTTGGGTACAGTGATTTTATTCAAAACATTTCTGTGAAAAGGGTCAACAACTGACAGGTCATCTTGCCAAAGAGCACAGGCCAAGATTTTAAAAAAAGATGCCTGAAGTGAGGCTCCTAATTCTGTGTCCAGGCACCTGAATGAATGTTTCTCAGAACTATTGCAAACCAGGCCTCGTTTAAATGCTTACATTTGGATTTAGATGCCTAATTTTAGCCACCAATTTTTTTTCCAAGTCTCAGCGGTGATGTTATGTCTGCTGCAATTTACGTTTTGGAGCGGATGGTAGTAAATAAAATCCCATTAGCACATTTTAAAGCACAAGGGTAGAGGTAAGAGATCTAATGACATTGATGCTATGCTTTCATACTGTACATGACACAAATGAGAGATGGGAAAAGGAAGAAGGAATAGCAAAGGAAGATGAGATTTGTTTTGGAAGGTAATTTTTTACAGCTCTATTTAACAGAACTGACTCTACTGAGAATAAAATATAAATGCAATAAATACAAGAGCTTCCTGATTGTAACTTTATCAGATTGTTCTGATTTTAAGGGTGCAATAAATCATCCTCTCAGATTTTGAGCCTCTTTACTTACTGAATATTGATGAAATCCTTGAGATGCTCACTGACTCCCACCAGCTTGCAGAAGTTAACACTGTAGGATGCATTTATCAAAATTATCTTCTTTTTGTAGGTTTTACCAACATCAAAATCCTAGAAATAGCACACACATTAAATCACACCTCCATGGAGCTGGTAGCATTTTCACATGTGATAATGATTTTTTTTTTAACGTGTACTGCAGTAGCATCCGAAGGTCCCTATGAGGATCATGGCCCTTTATGCTAAGTGCTGTACAAAAACATTTAGGAAGCTTTTCTGCACCAAACAATCCAATTTAAGACAAGAGCCACATCTGGGAAACAAACAGCAAGGAGGAGGTGGGAACTAATAATAGCCAGCTGTGTGCATAACTTGATGTTTCCAAGCCATTTTATTTGTTGCCTGGAGTGAATGCATATAAGAATATTATTACATTAATGTTTGATTCAGGGTCTAGTACTCTAAGCACAGGACTGAGAACCAGAAACTCCAAGGCCATTTTGAAATCAGTCATTAAACTATAGTCTACACTATGGATCCAGCTAGTTTTTAAAAACTGGTTAGGATTTAGAGGAAATTTTCCCAGTGCATACCCTTCCCCAGTACACACCAGGTCTAAGGGTCCTAGTTCTAAAGGTGGGATCATGTAGCTACAGTTCCCACTAACTTCAATTGGAATTGTGAAAATTATAAATGGTATGAAAGTGTTAGGTATTATTTACTGACTTTTAGAATTGTATTTTATAGGCGCATTGTCATCAATGAATTACATATTATTAACAAGGAAAGCTAAATAATTACCCAACAGTAGATTAACACTATTTGCAAATTGTTTACAAATATGAATACCATCTATTATACATCATCATAGGTGCAGATAGCATAGTAGTAATTCACTGATTCATCTGGGACTCCTAAGAAGGGGGCTCCCAGTCAGTCAGTGTCACAGTAAAGGAAATAGGAATTATTCTGCAAGTAAAAAAAGAGGTAACAATGGAATAGGGGAAACTACAAAAGAGTTAACAGCTGATCTGCTGGTCTTTTTAAACATGGGGATACTTTTAAATCTCACATGTAATCTAATGGTCAGATTTTTTTAAAGTGCTCAGCTCCCACAATTAGAATAAGATTTTTAAAAAAGATCAGCTGCATTTAGGCATGTGAAGTGACTGGATTTTCAAATGGGCTGCATACCCACCAGTGGAAGCTACTGGGTGAAAATTGGGCCATGTGAACTTTTCTGAAGTAATAGGAACTTCACTCCAACCATATTTTTGGAATGAGTTTATAATTTATTACTAAAATTGTGTATGAAACTCCAGCCACAACAGGAAAAGGTAAGATTTCTTTCTCTGGCCCTCATCTGTTTATGAGGCTGTCATCCTTTGTTTACTTCCATTTGAAAAGAAATATGAAATGATCCCTGGAGTGTTTGCCAAAGGACAGGGCACATAAAGGCAGAGTTTTCAGTCTCGTTGATAATGCACTTTAAGATTTAAAAAGACTTCTCGCATCTTGCTTGAACCTTGTCTTCAGTTTGATACTTTCAGAGAGTTGTGTGTCTGCTTTGATACAGCCACTTTACTTTTCTAGCATGTTCACTGTTTTCCTTGGGCATGTTTTTAAATGGGGAAATGGTACTGTCCAATACGGCAAAACGCTTTCTGAAATTTCAGAAATTCACTGCTGAAAAGCCACCAGTTCAAAGCTTCATAAGGGATATCAAAATTTTTAAGTAAAACATATTTAGTTCTCAAAAAACTGAGAAAGGAAGCATTGCAATGAACTGGCAAAATAAAATAGCTATAATACCAGGGGACAATAGGGGGCTTGGAACATGCTCTACCTGCCCTCAAGCATAAAAATACCTAAGAGCTAGAAAAGTTTGCTAAGGAGTTAACACCCTGAAGCAAGAAGCCAGCATATATAGTATCTGTGAAGAAGTATTATCTTCCTTTTGCAGATAAAGAAACTGTAGCATTAAGGATGTGAAGTAATTTGCCAAAGATCACACAGGAAGTATGAAGAAGAGCTAGGACTAGAACCAGCCCTGCCCTACTATGTGTTTCCTCCCATGTATATGAAAAACCACAGGAGAGTGGGGGAGGGATAGCTCAGTGGTTTGAGCATTGGCCTGCTAAACCCAGGGTTGAGTGTTCAATCCTTGAGGTGCCCATTTAGGGATCTGGGGCAAAAATCTGTCTGGGGATTGGTCCTGCTTTGAGCAGGGCTTGGACTAGATGACCTCCTGAGGTCCCTTCCTACCCTGATATTCTATGATTCTATGAAAGGCTGCATGAGGGAGGATATTTCCACCCCAATTCTGCCATCCCTCTATACCCAATGAGAGCCCACTCCTCCAGTACTCCATACTAGGAGGTATTCCAGGGCAGACAGCTTGGGAAGTATGGTCTGTATATCAGTTATATACACATCATGTGGCTTACCCATGTCCTTTGAAGGAATAAACTTTGGGGCACTGACCATGAATAAGGGATGTGGCTGGCCGAAAAGTTGAGTTCATATTTGATGCTACGAAATAGTCATTAAAGTGTGCCCATTTGGGGAACATTTCACAATGGCCCAGAAACTGGCTCTGTAAGAGATGACAGCGCATGGTGGAGGCTGGGGGGACAGGGGAGGAGAATGTGACATTGTGTTGAATACTAGAAAGCTTTTGTTCCTGTTCATAATTAAATTATATTTGACAGTGGGATACAAGACTTTCTTTAAGCAGCTTTTTATTACATTAATATTGTATTTATGCCACATACTCTTGAAACAGTTATTACGTTAAGTAATTTATTTTTAATTGATTAGCATGGAACATAGTCTAACAAGAATCACATAATTGTATCTCCTCAGGCAGCTTCAGATTATGTGCTGACCTTTCTGACTGTTTTAATTTCTTAAAGTCTGAAAACCCATTTAAGTCGATGGGAGTCTTGCCTTTGTTTGCAATGTGCTTTTGACTGAGACACTGGTTTGTACATACAGTAAATACACAAAGCCACAATGCAAAATGTGCACCAACCTTGAAGTGAATAAGACTTGGTTTGCTATAAAAAGGACACCCCTTAAATTCATGACCGGACACAACTTGTTTGTGAATAATTCCACTTCGAAGTTTCTCCAAGTTTTCAGTGAAAATCTTTCTTTCCATTTTACTTGCACCTAGTGGCTTTGGATCCGTTTCATCTTTTGGCATCTAATAATTGAAGCCAATAAAAATGGTAATTTATTGATGATAAACCATATTTCACAGATTTTTTTGTACACACTTGTATTCCACCAAATTTTCAGAACAGAACCCTAATTTTGAGCTTACAAATTTGTGCCTTAAATCTGTTCCAGAAAACTCAATTTTCATATTTTAATTAGCAGGCACTAATTGGATAGCTGGGTATATAACCAGTTGATTTGTATGTGCAAATGCAGCATGTAGACAGACAAATGGTTATGCATTCAAAATTAAAGGCTAATCTGAGGCCTCTTGAAAAGCAGGCTCAATGTATTCTCTAGACTAGACAGTAAGAAGAGAAAATGATACTGAAAGTAGAATTTGGCCCTTTTAGGAAAAGCTGAAGAAGCTATCATTTAAAAGAAAAAGACTATAGGCCCAATTTTTCAAAAGCATGAAGAAAATGTGCCTGCACAGTTTTGAACATGTGTGTAATTCCAATATATTGCACAACAAGGAAGTGTGTGGTTTGGCCATTTCTCACTTACTCTAGATAAATCAGGTTTTTCTCTTTTTACATTTAAAGAGTCAAGGAGAGGAACAGCTGAATACAAGTACTGAAAACTGTTGTCTGTATAAGAGATAAAGTGGCAGTGAACTGAATAGATAGAAAGTGTTACATTAGATATTTAGGCATTCAACCCTCACATTTTAAGCTCTCTTTCTGATTACTAGCATTCTTCCAAAAGTTCCATTCACATAAAGATAATAATTATGGGACAATCTCCTGAGGAGGAATTTTATGTACCGTTTCTGATCCTCTCCACCCTTGTTTCAATTCCGAACTGAACTAACAGCCCAAATGGCAGTTTGTTGCTGGTTACCAAACTACAGCCTGCAGTTTAAGCAAGTGGAAAATAGTCAAAAATGATGCAATTAATAATCAAAATACTCGAGTAGCATGATAAAGAATCACATCAGTTTTATTATTGCCTCATTGTAGGGACCAGAAGCTGGAGGATAAATTCTGTCCATCAGTTTATGCAAATCAAAAAGACAGAAATTGTGCCTTCAGGGTTTCAGCCAGCTGAAAAGGAATCAGACATTTTATGTTTCATGTAAACATCAGTAAGGGAAAGAAACCTCCCAGTGGGCCTAGGTGTGTGCTGTATAGAAGTTTCCTTTGATCAGTTTTAAATGTGTTGTCTTTCTCTTTCATTGAATGTCCCCGGGCTCTTGTATAACACACAAGAATAAACTCAAGCACCTGACTTCCCTAACATACCATTTATTATTTTATATACCTCTATCATACCTCTTCTATTTGTCTCCTCTCTAAACTAAACAGTCTCAATCTTTTCAACAACTCTTCCTCTTTTTACCATGCCTCTAAACCAGGGGTGGGCAGACTTTTTGGCCTGAGGGCCGCATCGGGGTTCAGAAATTGTATGGAGGGCTGGTTAGAGGAGGCTGTGCCTCCCCAAACAGGCAGGCGCTTTTTAGAGATGACTAACCAGAACAAGTTGCAAAAATATGTTTTTGGCGGGGGTCGGGGAGGTTTGGAATTTTGGGTGGGAGAGAGCATCTGAGCAGTGTACTTACTGATAATAGTCTTTGTGTACATGTGCTTAATATGTTAGACACTTGTGATAGCCTATACCTCTATGTTCACCCCTTTTTACAAGACTATGATAAATTTCATACAAAGTATGCCTTTGGAGGTATCACTTGAAAACTCATAATTTACTGTTCGTTATTGTCCTAGTAAAATATGTGTGGCAACACATTACGTAAAGCTACAGGATTCTACTTATGATATTACTAAAGACATATTCTGAGTCTGAGGAAGAGTCACAAGCCAGATCCCCAGAGACAAAAGGTTAGCCAACATCTCAGCCAAGTGTCAACAAAATCTAATGGACCACCACCTGGTAAAGTGGCCATTCTTTGGCAGAAAAGAGGATGTGGTCAAAAATCTACATCTTGACAAAAGAAACAGCTGGGGGTTCCTGTCCACACAGACTTTTGTCTCCTGAACCTCAGCTGAAAATGATTCTCGAAGAAGAGAAAGGACTATAAGAAGAGATAGAAGGCACCCCAAAATATTCCTCCCTTCTCTCTACCCAAGGTTTCCACAACACCTGAAGAACAAAGGAAAAAGCTTTGGACTGGGGGAAGGATCCTGACTGAAAGAATTCAGACGGTAAGATTGTTAGAACATATGGTGAGAAAAGCCTTTGCTTTGAATTCATTTAGCTTGTTAAGTTAGTTATAGCTGCATTTTACTCTTTATTTACTTGTAACCAATTATGACTTTTATGCTTCATTACTTGTAATCACTTAAAATCTTTCTGAAGTTAATAAACCTGTTTTATTGTTTTATCTAGACCAGTATGTTTGGATTGAAGTGTTTGGAAACCTCCATTTGGGATAACAAGATTTGCGCATATCATTTTCTATTAATAAAACAATAGACTTTATATGAACTTTTATTGTCTAGGAAAAAGCTGAGCAGTACAAGAGACACATTTCGGGGAGGAAATCCAGGTCTGGGAATTTGCTGGTGATGCTCTGCAGTGTAATTCAAGAGTGGCTGGCCATAGCAGTCTTGCAGTAAATCTGGGAGTAATTTACGTGCTGGAAGGTGTGTGAGAGCAGACCATGAGTGATAGCTCTCACAGCCAAGCAGTGTAAAAGGCACTCCGGGTTGGAGATCTGGGGGAGGACAGCTGTTCATCGGTCCAGATTGTACCCTGGGTAATGTCACAACACTATAAACACATTTTATATAGTGAAAAATAAATAAATAAATCCAGTCTTTGAGCAGGAGGGAGTCAGAAACCCAGCTGCTTACCAGCCAAAAAGCAACAAAATGTTGACAGCTGCACACCCGCCTCTCACTCTCTGGGTTTAACATAATGTAAAGAGTGAATGAGAGATTCTGGGTTATCAGCATCTGGACGTGAAAATTTCTTTTTACCACTGCAAAGAGGTTAGACGCTCAGAAAATACAAGGACAAATCCAGAAGACCTTACACAGCCCGCAGCCAGGCAAAACACCCTTACTTGTGTCAATGAGACAGGGACAGACACTGCCATCCCCTACATCAGTATGAATCTGGAGTGGCTCCATTAAGTTCAAGAATGGTTCCTGTTGTTAAGCATGTCCATTTCATGGTGTGGGTCTGTACTGCTTTCCAGGGTGACTGCATATTGTTTAATTGGTCACATGATAGACAGTGCAGGGTATACATAGAAATTAGAATCAATAATGGAATATTTTGCACTTCATGATGCCTGTTAGCCAAGGCTCTCAAGGCATCTTGGGGAAAAATGATCTCAACAGAGGGAAGCTTGGAAGAGGATTTATTTTAACAGTAAATTGTAGTCAGTGGAGTTACTTCAGGTTTACACTGATATAACTAAAAGCAAAACCTGACCCTGAGTATGAACAGTAGGATTGGCTTAATGGAAATATGAGAGAAGTATGTACTTTTGCCACTGAATGAGAAACTGCTTCAGCACTTTTACACTAGCCTATGTTATCTCCATGTTGTTTACTTGCAAACTGGCTAGCATTACAGAGAGACCAACATCCATCAATCAATTAAACAAAATAATGATTTAATTGGAATTGCGAATGCAAAGATTTAGTCATCTACAGAAATTTACAAACACTATAAAATATTGGGATTTTTTTCCAGCAAACCTATTGTGCTAAGACTAAGCTTTGGAGCTGAATTAAGCTTACTGGGTTAAGGCGGTGCAAAGCTCTTATTATACATACTGGTTCATCTGAAAGAAACACTGTGAGCCAAATTTATCCCTGATGTGCAACTCTCTTGATTTCAACAAGCAAGGACTTCGGGGGCTATAAATAACTGATGGGAGGTGTTTATAAAGGATATTTTGTAAGAGAAGAAAGCCATAGTTGGTACAGGAGCCTGTGACTGGAATCTTGTCAGCCCTGTTTGGCTTCTTTCTTTGTGACTTCTCTTCAGCTGGAACTCAGCCTCCCAACTTCTGTATGAAGATATTCCAACCTTCCACTTGTTTTGTATTTTGCACCTGGGCAACACTATGTTCTGACTTTTGTATACAGCAATACTGCCTCTTCCCCACTTAAAGTGAGTCTTTTTCTGAACTTCCTGAGTGACTGACTGCTCAACAAAGTCAACTAATTTTTTAGCCCTCTCAGCTTTGATGCCAATTTATTTTTTCTATGGAAAGAGAATACATTTTTACTGATAGTGCCCTTTGATGCTAAAGTCTATTCTCAAGGTCACGTGTGACTTAAAAAGGAGATCTATGGAAAATGTGCAAGTGCTTGGCGGCATTATGAAAACATCAGTTTCCACTTTGCATATGTACATTATTTATTTCTGATCGGAGCCCTAAATGTTGTTACTTTGCTATACTGAAAGATGTGCTTTCTATGCCAAGCACTGAGTGCAAAAAAATGTTTTCCACATGAAATGATCTTCATTACCAGCTCAACAGAATGTCATGTTCAGTTTTAAAAGTCAAACAAACCAGCAAACATGAAGTGATATATGTCTCCACAAATCTTGGAACTAAAACTAAGCCAGTTAATTTTCTCTATATAAGGGAACAAACACTTTGAGAATATAGTGGCAAACTTCAACTGCTTTGACTGATAAGTATTTTAACACATTAGTGGTTCTGTTAAGATTTGCATGTGCAGGTACCTTCTTTAAAACAAAACTTTCAAATGAATTCTTCATACAAGACTTTGAGTGCACATTCACACAGTGATAGCAAGAGTCGGAAAACTTCTAAAGGCAGTGAGAAGGCCAATTTCTAGGAAACTAACAGAGGGAAAAATGCAGGGGATAAAATGAGAAATTAAAAGTTTTACCTTGTATAAGTTACATTCTTGACTCCAAAGTCCTGTAAACTCTGGCTCAACTAGAGTCTCATTCGCCTCTTCATCATCATTTTCACGGATCGTATCTTGCAATGCTTTTTCAGAAAAATCCACCACAGAACTAGATTTGTCATCAACTAAGGAACAAGCTGATGGAGTGCACCAAGACTTCTACAGTGAGACAGAAGCAAAATTCCAAGGAACTATTGAAACTATTGTTTTACTCCAGCAGCAATACCTTAAGAAAAGACACTTAATAATGTTTTAATAGGCTATGAAGTATGGATGTCTGGGACTGTTTTATGCTAATTAATCTCTAAGACATTGTGCACAGTGAAAACCGTATGTTACAAGAAATCACATCATGTCAATTGCAGGAGTTAGTAGATTGGAAACTAATGTTCAGGCATAAGGTTATTCATTAATGTTTACTGCCAGGAAGCTGCTTCAACCTCTAATAAATGATGCAGCCCAATTTCATGTGTTGTTTTTAACAACTGTTGTATTGTGCCTATTTTTACTGGCAGATACATTTTTCCTTTCTTTTCTTTCTCTTAAATAACACAGACTTACACCAGACCAGAAGTCACATGGGAGGATCTAAGCTGGGGACAAAACTCTACCCTCCTCCTCTCTGAACCAGCAGAAGCCTGGAATATTATGGAGGTAAAATATTTGTAGGCACTGGTTAGGAGGATCACAAGTCTTGAAAGAACTACCCCACTTACCTAGTGTAAAAGCTGCGTGGAGAGGCTCCAAACAGAGCTGTGTTTGTCACTTGTGACAAGCTAATCTGAAATTAAGTCTACAACTACATTTTACTTCTGAGTTAAATAAGGAAGTGTTCCATCTCAAGAGAGTGTCAGAACTGGACTAGCAGACTGAGACTGATGACTATTGAGAGATCTGATGGGGAAACTAGCCCATTGCCTGCTCACATTGTACTGTACAGCACCAGGCTCTAGCCAATGCAGATGCTATTTCACAACCACCAACTCAAACTATTAATTTTCAGGGGTGAAAAAATACTATTTCCCTGCCACTCTGATAACAGCAGCCCTAAAACATTTGACCAATTCTCTAAAGGTTGTTAGGTATAATAGCACTGCTTACCTGCAGTACTGCTCTAGCTGGATCTTCACAGGCATTCTCAATATACTGCCATGTTTTGATTCTCCACTTTAAGGAATCAGGAAGTTTACCCTGACTCCTAAGTGCCTCTGCCCGAGCTTGATGTTTTTTCTGCTTCTCTACACATGCTTCCTCTTGCAAAATCCGAGCTACAATCTCAATTTTTCTAGATTTCTGCTGTTCTGTAAATTCTCTGTATTAAAAAATTAAAAAAATGAACAGAAATCAGAAAGAAAGTAAGAAAGAAGCCATTGTTGTGCACTAACAATACTACCAAAGGGTCCAGATTTTTTGAGCCTTTAAGCTATACTGCAGTGATGATCTGTGTATATCAAGATACCATGGGATTTTTATGATTTCTACTTATTTCTACAGACTAAATATTTTCAATTATGACTTTTTAAAAAGACGTATTTGGGAAGGATATGAGGGCCCATTCCCCAAGGCTGAAAGTGACGTAAGATTTTCAAACTGTAATGTTCTCGACTCACTTAGGCTTTATCCTTTAATGGGATATTGTAAACTTGTGATCTCGTCAGTTTATAATAAAAGAACTCAAAGAAGGACTGTCTAGTGGCTAGGTCACTAGCCTGGGACTTGGTAGACATAGATTCAAGCCTCTGCTCTGCCATAGACTTTGTGTGACCTTGAGTGATTCACTTATGGCATGTCTATACAGTATATCATTGCACACTACAGAGGTGTGATTTCTAAAGCACACTAATTGGTCCTTGTAGATTGTGCTGATGCATACTAAAAGTACCCAACAATACTATGTTAAAGCTCAGTAGGTAATTCTTAGTGCACACCAGCAGGCTCTGCATTGAACAATTAGTATACAACACGTTAGTGTGCTTTAGAAATCACACCCCTGTAATGTGCATTTGCCATGCTATGTAAACAAGCCCTCAGTCTCTCTATGCCTCAGTTCCAATACTAGCAGTTCTAGTGCTTTTAGTAGTTCTAGTACATCTCTGCCTCACAGCAATGTTGTGAGGATAAACACAGTACAGAGTTTGAGATGCTCAGATACCAGGGTAATGGAGACCATATAAGTACTTAAAAATAGAGAAGTCATTTGAGATCCTGTCTGCCCCTAAATCCCTCTGACAATTTCTGTGATTTTTGCAATAACATTTTCTTATATTTTAAAATGTTCTTTTTCTTCCCTGTGCTGTATCAAGGACTAACTCAAATATTGTTGAAACTGACTATAACCAAAGTGTAATCAACGCACAAAGTAAACAAACTGAAAAAGCAGGAAGAAATTTTTTCTCTATTCTCTTTTGGTTATAGTAATCTTAAATGTTACTTGTAGCAATAGAAAACATACTTCTGTCTGAAATTATCTGATTTTGAAGCCATAGCTCTTTAAAGTACAGACTTTAGCTAGCAGTCTAGGGCGATTACGCTAAGCTAACAAAATGTGTGTTGGTGGGGCCATTCTGTTGAGAAGGGAATTAACAGAATCCACAGGAAAAAATGCTATTTCTATTTCTTTTATCTATATTCCTTTAGATTCTGTATAATTTTCAGAAACAGAAATTATTTATAGTAAAGATTCAATTAGCTTCTGAGGTTTACATTTTCAACTGATTTGTTTGTAAATGATTGCTGATTCTAAATATAGGCAGGACATTATCTTTTGCACTTATATATTGATCGTTATATTGCAAATTGATTTATTAACAGTTAATTTAGCCTTGCAACACTCCCGTGAAGCAGTTATGTGGCGTAACCTCCAGTTTACATTTGGGGAAACTGAGGCACAGAAAGTAGCAGTCCCAGAAATGACAGTGGATGCTTGACTCCCAGTGCTGTGCCTTACCTAAAGACTACAGAAAGTTTAATAACAGAAAATCATATTAGCCCTAAATCACACTTTATATGTAATTTGCTATCTTTTTGAAATTGAACAGCACAAATTAAATTACAGATTCTAATGGTTAAAGAATTAATTATTCTGCAAATAATTCAGGGACATATACTCAGGTTGAGACTCAGATAGGAGATAGAGGACAGAACATCTCTGTTATGGGAAGAAAGAACTAAGAGAAAAACAAAGGCACTCGAGAAATAGGAGGTTAGCAGAGTAAAAGCTGAAATTACAAAGGAACTGCTGTGAGGAGCATACTGTCATGTATAGCCAATAGCAAGTCTAGCAGAACATGTGATCCACACTGGGACTGCTATGTAAATTACAAGGGGAAATAGTGAAAAAGATGAAGGATTAAACCTAAAAAAATAAGGCAGTCTTTTCAAGGACAGAGTATCCATAACTCCTGCAGAATGTTTATTCGTTAATTTTTTTAATGTGCATTTAGCGCCAGTGAAAGTGGCTGGTTCACAGCTCCAAAGACTGAAGTCTTCTGTTTCTATGGATATCAAGTGCATTAGTGATTAGTCCCCACACTGCCTCCTCAATCTGCTTCAATCCTAACCTAGAAGCTCACTTCTAAATTCAGTCTCCCTGGCCAGTCATCTATAGCCTCACTGGTGCATCTGTCAATAAGAGTTCCACTTCCATCTGCTAGGTTTTCATGACATGGACACCTGGCCAGAGAATGGACAAAACTTCAGACCTATTCATGTGGGCCATCTAGTCATGCTTAGATGGCAACAACTTTGGTCTTAACAAAGGTCCTGATCCTGCAATTCAATCCATGTGGATTGACTCCCATGCAGCGCTCCACTGACTTCAGTTGGTCTCTTTATGCGTGGTAAGTTATACCTGCACAGCTGCAGTGGTAGGTTGGGGTCATGGTTTGGATTTGAACCAGTGACTCCTTCACATTTTTTTAAACTATAAGGAAAAAGAGTTGAGCCAAATACTCAACTGATGTAAATCAACCTAGCTTCTTTAAGTCAATAAAGCTTTGCCAATTCATATGATCTGAAGATTTGGATTGATAGTTTCTATCTACACAAGATTCCAAGAATCAGTTCAGTTCCCTGGGGTAGCAAGGCTAACAGCAATATAGATTTCATGTTTTCAGTTTCTGAGTGGAGCGAGGTGGAGATTCACTCCTGTATGAGTATCGACCTGGAGTAAAAAGTACACAAAGAAATGACTGCTTACTGCTTCTGCCTTTCTAACTCAACACGCTGTTTATGGAGAAAAATCTCCTTGGTGACGTTGCCTCCTTCTGCCAGAATAGCCCCTCTCATCTTCATCTCTTGCTTTTTTGCCTCAAGAGCCTTTGCTTTGTCCCTCACCTGGAGGGTTCGAAGGGTTTCCTACAAAATCATGCAAATAACAGTTACATATTTTACTCACATAATATAGAATACAACATACAGAATCTGATTTTAGTCCCTTTCTCTATTTACAAATTCATGGTGGATTTTTCTACCAAGAGGTTGCTTTATTCTTTTTAATAGTTGAACTTGCCTTTGAGTTAATTTGGTTTTTGAAGATCCTTTAATTGTACCTGATTTTATTTGCAATAGTTGAGTCAATTGCACCCCCAGCTCACACAGATTACTCCTGCTCCTGGCAAAGAGCCGTGACTGGGTCAGGACTAAATGCATGAACCATGTCTCTTGACCACCAACAACCTTTTCCAGGGCCGCCCCCTGAAACAAGTTACTCTATGCAGCAATGTGTGGAAGGCATTGGTGGTTATAATACAATCAGTGGCTAGTTAAGATAGTTAAGACCATCTTTTCAGACTCTGGAATACATAGATTCAAACAGGAAAAACAAAATTATGATAGCCTTTAATCTGAATTTCTTCATTTTCCTGGTGGTTTAACTTATTTTAACTGTTATGCTAACTGTTTTATTTTAATAATAAAGCATTTCTGTATTGAGAGCAAGACAATCAACCACCCTATAGGCCAGATTCTGACCCCCTTACTCATGGAATACCATATTCTAGGTGTGGTGCCACTGAAGTAAGTGAACTGCTCATGGAATAAGGTACTTACTCAATGAGAGTGAGGGTATTTGAATTTGGCCTTGAGTCTGACTCTGTAACCTTTAGTGGCTAGACTCCTAGGTCATGTCATACCAGGGGCATGCTGAACATTGAAATGGTTTTCATTAAAATCAGTCACTCCAGAGAATCAATTGCATTACTACTAATCTTAGCAGTCATAGAGGTACCCTATTGGAAGTTATGTTATTTTTCAGGGACAGCACAGCTTGCATCCTTTTTTCCATATGTTCCTGAGTTTTCAGTTCTTCCTTTGCTTCTTTCTGACGAATTCTGTTGGTAGAATAAAGCCTTTCAGGTTCGTGTCCTGCAGTGAAGCATTCAGCATTAAAATGGCTAACCTGGCAAACAGTAATTGTTGACGTTGCCAAATATGCCTCCTGTAGGTTACACTGTGTTTGCTATGATAATGGGTCCAGTAAAATAGAACAGTTGGATGAGTCTTCTACTTAGAACCACTTAAGTTTCAAAGGGCCACAAAGTCTCAACAATGTATTTTCTTAAACTTTGAGTATCTATCAGTAGGTGTGTTCCATATTGAGATCAACGCCTAGCCACTAAAATATAGTTAAAATTCAGGTATTGGTTATATAACCAAGACATACAATGACATTTACTAAAACAATCAAAGGCTAATGCTTGCATAAATTGCTCTACTGTTTACAGATTACAAATATACCCCTAAATATGGGCTTTTTCATGCATGGTATCACCCAAATCAAGCCTGAGAAAATCCCATAACTATTCACATGAATTTAAATATTAACAATAAAGAAAAATACATTTGGTTCATTTTTTAACCAGTTGGTCTTTTCCATCTCTAACTACTATGATCCTAGATTCCATTCTAGTAGATGCGATATATTTTGCTTGAGATATAAGATTCAGCAAGAACAGTCAAGTAATGAATTCACTGGACTTAATTGCTGGCACCTTGTCCATATTGCCAAAGAAAAAACTAAAGAATAATAGGGAAAATATACAATTATCTTTTCAACGTATAAGGTTATAATATACTCACAAAGCTGATTTACAAATATTTTGTAGAGAGTTTCTGGCATAAAAATAAAAACTAACAATAGGTATTTACAAAAACATAAAGCGACACAGAGTGAGCTCATCTCATTTACCACTGAAGTACAATGCAGAGATGTAACAGAAACAGCGCAAAGAAACACTGTGCAGCAGTTTTAGTAGACACAGTGAAAACTACCATATCCATTTGAAACTTCAGAGGTAATTTAGATATGTAATCATCTGATTTGGAATTCAGTTCTTCCCCGGTTAAAAAGGGAATGACGAGCCTACAAATGTCCAGGATTGTACATCTAACTCAAAACTCAACTCCTCCAGCAATACAGTGCCCCCTAAGACCATAGAGTGACATTGTCACAAGACTCAAAAGGAAGGATCCCAACTACTGATTCACCCACATTACTTCACAAGCCACCTGGATTTTCCTCCAAGGCCTCTTATTCAAGTCCCTGATTAGCTTGTGAGACCTGGCAGGATCACAGCACTAGGTGGTATGGCTGGAGATTTCTAAAGGCTTGTCTACACTTGTTATGCCGCTGTAGCACTTAGTGAAGATGCTACCTTCATCAATGGGAGAGCTTCTCTCATCGGCATAGGTAGTCCACCTCTTTGAGAGGTGGTAGCTATGTCCCTCCTGTTGACCTAGCGCTTTCTACACCAGGGGTTAGGTCAGTATAACTGTCACTTGGGGTGTGGAAAATCCACATCCCTAAGCGATGTAGTTATATTGACATAAATTTGTAGTGTAGACAAAGGCAAAGTGTCACAATGTAATCTAGCTGTAAAATGTTTACTCTTAAAGGCTGAGGATCAGGTATCACATTTCAGATGATGTGTTACGACACTAGCAAGGGGGAAAGCTAAAGGAACCTTGACATAGATTTTTTCAAAAACTGGACCGCTTTCTCATGATTCCTGTGTGCATCTTCGACTACTTTTTGATGTCTTCTCTCATACGCCTCCCAGGCTTCCATTTCTTTTCTGCAAAACACAAATAAAAACCTACTGGGTATAGTCCTACTGTCTTGATGTACGAACAGCTCCCACTAAAGTCAAGGGGTCCTCTGCTTGCCCAAGGGCTGCAGGATTGTGGACAGTTGCCATTGGTTTATGTTGTCCCTTTAATAGCATTTCCCTGTGTAAATATTCTGTGGTAAGTACCTACATGAAGAGCCTTCATAACTAGCATCCTTTGAGTTAGCAAACCTTTCTAATATCCAAATGAAATGGGCTAAGATAGTTGGGGAAAGGAAAGTGGATTATCAGTTATTGTGCTTACTTTTTTCCAACCTGTTGTTTTTGTTCTGCCAGCTGGGCTGCCGTCTTTTCTTTCTGAATCCTCTGTTCTGCCCGCTCTTTGCACTGTCTCTCTAGTTCCTCCTCATCCTGCTCAAGTCGCTCCCGGAGGCTTCCAAATTTCCCCTGCTCAATTTCGATCTGCCACATCTCATACCTTTTAAGCACAGGGTGAGGTGTTTTTCATTAAAGGGATCCAAATGAAATGGGCAAAGATAGTTGGGGAAAGAAAGGCAGATCAATTAATTACATATATTCTATGCATTAATTACATATATTCAGTGCTACCAGCTCCATAGTGAAAAAAGAAGTTCAGCCATGTTTTACTCTATGCCCTGCTAGTTTCAAAGGACATTATAGCTAAAAATCCTGATAGTGCTAGTATTAATACTTCTGATTTTTAGAGAGATCACTTATATTTCTCTTCAAAGTCCTCTTTTTCCTCACGCTGGTATTCCCCCAATAAAAGGAAAGGCAGAATGTTTACTAGACAGTAAAGAATGCTTTTAATGCTTTCTTTATTCAAAACCACCTAGTTTATTTGTAAGCTTTTTCAGTGATGGTCCTTAGAGTTGACTATTCTGAGTTTTGACCAAGGTACCTAGATACCATGGTGAGGGGTGCATTAAGGATGCTTAAGATTGATACAGGACATTAAATCTGAGTTAAAGTGTAAATATCCATGCCCTCACATCCATGAAGATCAGAGATAAGATGTTAGGGTAAAATCCTATTGAAGTCTCTGGGAAACCTGTGTGCAGATCACAGATAATATGGAGCCCTAGAACTGCATAAGACTGAAAGATGTGTGGGGTCCTGTTATATGTGAACCTGCCAGACCTGGACAGTGTAATATTCACATCCTTTAAAATTAGCCCTGAAGTCCCATTTTCAAAAGTGACATAAGCATTTAGGAGTCTAAGTCTCATTAAAACTCAATAGAACTTATGCTCCGAAGGCCCAGATCTCTGAAATCAATGGGAGTTTTGATCAGTGGTTCTTAACCTTTTTTCATTTGCAGACCCCTAAAAAATTTCAAATGGAGGTGTGGACCCCTTTGGAAAGCTTAGACATAGTCTGCGGACCCCCAGGGGTCCACGAACCACAGGTTGAAAACCACTGCCTTTGAGGATCAGGGCCTAAGTGCCTAAATGGGATGTAGGCTCCTAAGTCACTTTGGTGCTCTTGAAATTTTTATCCATCATGTTACAAAGGGATATGACTGATGCAGACACAGAATAGGGAGAGAACTATTCTCAGCAAAAGTGAAAGTCTTAGGACATTCTAATGCTTTCAGATGAAATCAGGAATTAGAAAGCACAATTTAACTAGCACTTCTTTGCCTTGTTTCAGGAAGTGTTTTTATCTGTTTGGCTTGTTTGGCTGTCACAATCTTTAACAACATTTTTTTTAGGGTTTTTTTAGGTGTGCAAATCACACACCAAACGAAAGCATCAAAGAAGCTTTTTAAAGCTATTATGTAATTCTGAAGTAGGATATACTACTTTCTGGCTAATCATTTGGCAAAGCATGTCTATAAGCTCCTGCTGGAGCTCGTGCTTTGATATGGCTGCATTAATATTTGAACTGCTGGTGCAAAAATATAAAGGGGTTTGCCTGCTACCTTCTAAAAAGATCATTTTTTTTTTTTTTATCATCTGAATAAGTGTGATGCATCAACTAAGAGCATGAGATGTTAATTTAGCAGAAAAATACAGAATGCTGCTATACTGTCTCTATTATTTTTGTATTATAGTTCTCTAAGGGGTGTCTGGGAGACCGCAGCTAATAACACAACACAGTTATATTCAAACTAAGAATGGTTCCAAATGGGATACAGGGAGAGTTAATTATCCTAAGTGACCTGCACACTTGAGACGATCACTAATTGATACATGCTACCTATGTTGTTACAAACACTCATCAGCATCAGTTTTCTATGGTTGCTTCCCCTTCATCTCCTTTTAAGAACTAGAAACTAAGTAAATATGCATAGATACAATTCTTTATATATTATTCAGTGCATAATTGTGACCATCTGCATTCCTATGTTCACCCCTTTTTCAAGGCTATGATATAAACTATGCCTTGTAAGCTATCTGAAAATTCATGATTTGCTGATCATTATTATCCTGGTAAAATACGTGTGGCAACATTGTATGTAAAGTTATAATATTCTATTATATGATGTTACTAAAACATATTCCACTGGTTTGTGGCTGGGGAAGCAGCCACAAACCAGTTCCTCTGAGATAAAAGGGAAACTGGCACCTCAGCCAGGTGTCAATGAAATCAAATGGATTATCACCTGGTTAAGTGGCCATTCTTTGGCAGGAAAAAGGGTGTGAGCAAGAAATTTACATCTTGTCAAAGAAATAAGCTGGAAGTTCCTGTCCCCACAGACTTTCTGTCTCCTGAACCCCAGCTGGAGATGATTCTCAAAGAAGAGGAAAAAGCATACAAATGGAGAACAGACACCCCAAGTTATGTCTCCCTTCCTCTCTACTTACAGCATCGACAACACTTGAAGGACAAAGGAAGCATCATTGGACTGAGGGAGATATCCTGTCTGAAAAGAATTCAACCAGTAATATTGCTAGAACATGTGATGAGAAAGACTTTTGCTTTGAATTCACTTTAGCTTGTAAAGTTAGGTGTTGTGTTTTACCTTTTATTTCTTTGTAACCAGTTCTGACTTTTATGCTTCATTACCTGTAATCATGTAAAATCTCTTTTTGTAGTTAATAAACTTGTTTTATTGTTTTATCTAAACCAGGGGGCTTGTGTTGTCCAGGAGAGGGATGGGCAGTACAAGATGCATATTTCTGGGAGAAAGTCTGGGACTGGGAGTTTGCTGGTGTTGCTCTGCAGTGTAATTCAAGGGTGGCTGATCATAGCATTCGGACAGCATAGCTGGGAGTCATTTCCATGCTAGAGGTTGTGTGTGAGCAGACCAGGAGTGCTTGCTCTAACAGCGAAGCAGTATAGAAGGCACCCCAGGGTGGAAAATTGAGGGGACACAGTTGTTCAACAGTCCAGACTGCACCCTGGGGAATGTCATTATAATGTATTCAGTAAGAATACATAATAGGAAGATTCTAACTTCTATCCTTTAAAGGATCACAGGGAGAAATGTCTACTTCACTCCACCTTTCTTCCTACTTCAAAATGAGACAAGGACCTATATGTCCCTAGCTGGTATAAATCACCATAGTTCTACTGTAATCAACAGAGCTACATTGATTTACAGCAACTAAGGATCTGGCTCACAAATCATTTCCAAAACACGGAACTGCATGGGTATGTATGAGGTCAAGCACTACTCTCAAAAGCCCTTGCTTTATGTGGAAGCTTATGTAAATATTTCCAAAATATTACATAGCAATTTATATAAAATCAACATTTGGAGACATTAATGTTTTGGCAAGCGGCATCATACTCATTCAGTGGATAGTACATGGTGGATGCTAAGGAAATAGGGGAGAAATAGAAACCCAAGTTAATCTATGAATGCTGACGTTAGGAGATTTTTGGAAAAGTCCCTGGTGTTTTTCTCACATCTGTAAAAGAAAGAGAAGGATTGCTGGAGAGCAAGTCAAAAGAGTGAGTAGGTATGTGCTTGAAATGGTGGAACAGTAGCACAGGCAGCACTTTCTTTTGTAAACAAGAATCAATTCTGACATCTGCAAGAGATTTTTTAGACATCTTGTGAGTCTGAGCAAGTTAGAGAAGTTGCAGTCATGAAATACCTAACTTACAGAGACACACTCTGTGGTCCTTCTATATTAAGCATTTGGTTTCTCCAAAAGACAGCAAAGAATATAACTCATATAAATTAACCTTCAGTGTCCAGGTGTCTTTCAAAATTCTTGCTCACTACGCTGAATCTGACAGATATTTACTCAATTTCCCATGTGGCCCCAACATCAGCACAAAGTTGAAGGAAAACTTTTATGTAACAGCCAAGGAATGACTCTATTCAAGTTTAAACTGTGGCATCTGCAGGATGGAGAGCTTGACAAAAATAGAATACACTTCCCTCACATAAATATGCAGAGTGCTTGTTCTGCAAAAGTAACACTGCTAATGTGGTGGCAAAAATATCCAGGGTCTGGTTCTGAAGCCTTTGCTTTTCAGATGTTTCTTTTTGCTCAGACCCTGAGGTATGTCTTCACTGCAGCTGGAAGCTTGCCCTTGGTAGACAGACTGCATGCTAAAAATAGCAGTGTGGATGTTGCAGCACACCCTAGCCATGTGTGTACAAGCCTATCTGATCTCTTTGGTCCATACTCAGGTAGCTAGGCATGGTGCCACCCATGCCACAACATCCACACTGCTATTTTTAGTGCGCTAGCTTAAGCAGAGCTATCATGTGGCTGTCCACCTGGACTGAGAGAAATAATCCCAACTGTAGTGCAAACATGCCCCAGGGGGTCAAGTTGCTTCATCTCAAGGTCACCAAGAGCAGGGCAGCCTCTTGTCAAATCTCTGGCCATATGCACCAGTGTTTTATAAGGCCCCTTTCATTTTGAAAGACACAAAGAACTGACTGTCCTTCAACTGATCCGCAATGGTGACAACTGTCACATTGTCCCTTCAAGATTAACTTCACAATGCCTTTTGAAAATTCACTGGTACACTAGAAAACAGCAGCTCTTTGCAAACTGATGATGAGATGCAGATACCTGCCCTATCCTGGTGCCTTTATGTACCTTTATAATGGAAGTAGAGTGATGACATTTCCCTGAATTTAACTGTATCCTTGACTGAAGATGCTATGAAAGTGAAGCACTTTTTAAAAAAATTTCTCCGTAAAAATTCCTTTATCAATAAGTTGCTATGGGAAACAAACACGCAAATTGATAAGAGACACTAAGTAAAAAATACAAGTTCACTGTGTATTTCAGAGCTAGGATGCAATAGTCTCACTAAACAGCCCTAATATCAGTAGTCAAATCCCAATCCCACAGAAGTGAATGGAAGCATTGCTGTTGATTTTACTGACTCTTTGATGTTGTGCTCTCTAGTAGGTTAGCCCAAAAATAAAATCTACTTTGAAACTGTTTTTAACCTGACAAATAAAGGATTCAGAATGTCTACCTGAGATTTTATTAAATCCACTACACCTTTGCCACAGCCAAAATTAAAAAATGAACTCAAAAACATTAAAATTTGAAAAGGCAATAAATGCTATTTAGTGGGATCTACAAAGAGACAATATTTTTCTTTCCAGTATGACTGCAATGAACCAAATTCTAGGTCAAATTCTCTGTTTATCTACATGGGCACAACTCCAGTGACTTGTTATGCAAAAGGAATATTGCTGGTGTAGTAGGATAGTATCAAAGGTCAATTTCTGAAGTCTTTGCTTTTCAGATGTGTGTCTTTCTGCTCAGGCTGCAAGCGTTAAACTGCTTCAGCTCAAGGTCACCATCAGAGGAGTTACACCTATTTACACCAGCAGAGAATTTGGCCTGCAATTCCTACAGCTGTGCTCACATTTCTGATGATGCTGTTTAAGCTTGATAAAGGCACCTGTTCTATACACTAAAGGAGTAGTAGTTGCTAAAATAACTGTCTGCATTTCAGCTCCTTTCAGAACACACACACACACACACACACACAAATCTTCACCACAAAAACTACATAATGAATAGAGAGAGACGTTATTTTCAAGCTTCTAAGACAGTATTGCAAATGGTGTAGGATGGGAAGAAAATGACAACTATGTCCTTTAAACTTTGTCACAAGCTTTGCTGCCTCTAAGTTTTCGATCACTTTAAATATCAGCTGTTACATATTTGCATGCTTTATGTTCACTCCCTTTCAAACTGTGAATTAATCAATAAGTTGGTTTAGGACTTTGGGCTAAATTGCTGTAATAAAAACTGTAATGAAGATCAGTCCCTTCAATTCTTTCTCACTTCTTAACTTACACATTTTCTTTCAGCATCAAAGCAATTTTCGACTCAAGGTCCTTTTCGTTCCCCAGTTCAGCACACAGTCGTCTGTGCATTGCCTGTAGGCGGAATATGGCAGCACTGTTAAATTTAAAAAGAAAAAAAAATGAAATAATGTATGTTAAAACCTTTTAAAGTTAAGGTACCATAAGGCTGAGACATTTGTTTTAGAATTCCACTAATTTATATTAATGTAATGTCTTTCAATTATGGCTCCTAAAGTGTCCATTCTCTTCTGAAAGGCACAATCTCATTAAACTACTATCTACTGGTTAATTGAAAATCAAGATGAGAGTATTTTTCCAACATTCGGCCATATTTTAAAGTGATCTGTAATTTCTAATGCTGATAAATATCACTTATGTAGTTAATTTTAGGAAAACTAATAGGACAAAGGTTGATGTCTGCTTTTAAAATGATAATACAACCTTACATGTACCAGCCCAAGATTTTGGCATACAGAGTAGATAAATTCTGCTCCTAGTTGCATCGGTGCAAATGCAGTTATTTCAGCTGAGTTGCACTGGTGTAACCAAGGAGAACTGAGACTGGCAACTTTCCAGGATGGAAAAAAGGCCACATAGGGCCAAACTTTCAGCTGGAGTAAATCCCTTGACTTCAATGGAGTTACACCAGCAGAGAATCTGTCCCAGAGCCTCCAATCTATCAAGCTTTCCACAGGAAAAAGAAGTGTTTAATTTACTGACCCAAATAACAACCATTAATTTAAATCTCCCTCATTTCTATCTTTCTCCCTTCAGTGCTTGCAATCAGGCCTTTAGCCACTCCAACAGTTGCAGTTAGTTGAATGCATTGTCTTACGGCTGGTAATAAACAGAATAAATGAGTACTTTCTGCTGACAATCTGTCTCTTGCTAATCCTGCTTCTTATGCTCTTACACCCCAAAATGGGCTTTACTGGATTTAACCTCCATGAATTTATCTAGTTCTCTTTTAAACCCTGTTATAGTCCTAGCCTTCACAACCTCCTCAGGCAAGGAGTTCCACAAGTTGACTGTGCGCTGTGTGAATAAAAGGAAGTTCATCTTCACACAGCACACAGTCAACCTGTGCAACTCCTTGCCTGAGGAGGTTGTGAAGGCTAGGACTATAAAAGGGTTTAAAAGAGAACTAGATAACCTCCATGAATTTAAGTCCATAAATGGCTATTAGCCAGGATGGGTAAGGAATGGTGTCCCTAGCCTCTGTTTGTCAGAGGGTGGAGATGGTTGGCAGGAGAGAGATCACTTGATCGTTACCTGTTAGGTTCACTCCCTCTGGGACACCTGGCATTGGTCACTGGTGGTAGACAGGATATTGGGCTGGATGGACCTTTGGTCTGACCCAGTCTGGCCGTTCTTATGTTCTTATGTACTGAGCTAAGTATCAAAACTAGCTTGACTACCTTTGTCAAAGTCAAAAAATCAATTGATTCTTAATTTTATTAGAAAGCATAACAAATGACTGATATTATTTAAAGGTAGCTTTGCCCTGCATTTAACATGCTTGTTTTAACAGCAATTACTTACATTGATTAAAAAATGTGTACACTAAATATAATGTAAACCTCATACTTTCAAACTTGAACCATACACAAATGTGTATTTTCAGCTGGACTGAAACCTGGTCCATTTGAATGTAATTTATAATGAATGATTCATATATGCCACTTTTCCTCCTTACTTCTCCAAGGATGAAATACAGTCCTGTGCAGAAGGCTAGTGCATCACTTAAGTCTCTTGTAGGCCCTCAAGTTAGGGTTTGCATGGGATTTAATTTGTACATATACCTGTGCTGGCTAAGTATCTATCCCAGGTTTGAAAAATAAGCAAACTGAGTGTAAGAACCTTGACTTAATAAAGCTTTGAAACTTTACTATGCAGAAGAAAAATGCTGTTTTCCCTTTATTTTTTTAGTAATTTACATTTAAGACAGTACTGTACTTTATTTGCTTTGTGTGTGTGTGTGTGTGTGTCTGTCTGTCTGTCTGTCTGTCTGTCTCAGTTGCTGCCTGATTGTGTACTACCGGTTCCAAATGAGGTGTGTGGTTGACTGGTCAGTTCATAACTCTGTTGTTCGTAACTCTGAGGTTCTATTGTACAGGGGTTCCAGGCTGCTGACATTTCCATATCATCACTGAAAGCTGAGGTTATGTTTCTGCTGGGCGACCCTAGACACTGCAGCACCTACTGCTCAACTGGACCTGGGTGGTGGCCCCCTGCAGCCCACTGATTGGCCCATGCTGATATATAAGCCAGGAAGCCATTGCAGAGAACTGCCTGAGCAATGATGCAGACTGCTTGCTTGGGTCTGTTCCAGACTTTGCCTTGCTGTGAACCCCATACTCCACCTTCTGATCCCAGTTCGTCCCTGCCACCTGCCTGTAACTCAGTGCCAGACTTCCTGGTATTGTGACCCAGCTTGACGCTGACTCTGGTGCTCATCTCCTGACCACAACATGGTAAGTGACCCATACACACAGGCCACCCGCTACCCGGCCCTGACACAGAGGCCCAAAGTGGCTAATTCTGCCATTGGTCACAGAAGCCCTACAACTTAAAAACAAAACCAGTGCATTATAATATGCGGTACAGGGCACAAACTCACTTGTAGCCATAACCTAAAGTACTGTATTATTTCAGGCTTATTGAATAGTAACTTGAACCTGACTAAATAGAAAACACATTTATCATTTGCATCTCCAGCATAATTTAACATTGTCATTAACTTGAGTCCAAATTTCACTGCATAGGTATCAATAATGCTAAGTTAATGATAATTCATATTTTAACAACTGTTAAAATGTCATGCTATTTAAGTCTTTAAACAAGGAATTTGGTATATCTTCCTACTCCATTATTAAGCAGCAAATACACCTCTACCCTGATATAATGTGACCCGGTATAACACTAATTTGGATATAACGCGGTAAAGCAGCGCTCCAGGCGGGGCTGTGTGCTCCGGCGGATCAAAGCAAGTTCAATATAACGTGGTTTCACCTATAATGTGGTAAGATTTTTTGGCTCCCGAGGACAGCGTTATATCGGGGTACAGGTGTATCTGTAATGGACCATTATGATAGTTGCTATTCTAACTGCTACATAGTTGCATATCTGCAGATTAGACCTTGGCCTGGCATAAGTATAAAAGTTATGTTGCTCTTCTTAGCATTTGTTTAATGATTATTTAAATTATAGGGCACCTGATACTGAGCATATTTCTTCTACAATAAATTACACAAGGATAAAGTGTCTCAAAACTACTCCATAAAGACTTCCTGAGAGGAAGAACTATGGAAATTAACTCTAGACCAAACAGGACATTGTTATTGGAGATGGTACATTTCTGTGCAAAAGACAGAAAAAGATTTAATTCAGCTATTTCACCCGATTATACTGCAAACTCCGCTCCCTGGAGTCTTCAGGCAATCAAACTACATTTTGTTTTATAATTTTCTTTTTAAAAATTCTTGTTTAGTTGCCCAAAGAATCTGAAATTCAATCACACTCAAACTATATATTAGGGAGTAGTGTCTACTACACAGGAATTAATTTTCCTTAAACATTTAGGCAAGTGTCACCACTCAGTCTATTGTTTTTGATTATTAGCCATTCTGTTTTGGCAATTAAGTTACCTTTATTAGTTTGTTATTCATTGAGACATTTTATTAACCTGAAGAATAGTACAGGCACAGTGGCAGCTGCAAAGCTGGTTCATAATACATTGGCTACTAGCTCACAAACCACCCACTGCTTTCAATTTAAACAAATTGGAAAAGTCCAGTAAATTCCCTCCCACTTCACAGCAGAGTAGCTCAGTAGCTGCTGTTGTATTATATTGCATTTGTGCACTTCTCAAACATACGACACTGAGAAATAGAATATATAAGTACCAGTTCCTTGTCATAACAGGCATCAGCGTAGCAAAACTCAAAATGACATAGCATACTTCTGATGTCAGTTGATCCATATTAACCAGATGATTAAATGAATGGTGGGTGGAAGGAATGATAAATGTAAACCAAACTAACTATATATGTTAAGATGACTTTATTTGTACTATAGTACATACATTTCTTAAATCTACATTTTAATTATCCCAGGCTGAAAATCCCTTTCAGCCTCTTGTGTAAGGCTAAAAATGAGAGAGTCCGCCCTCATGTAAAATGATGAACATGATCAAGGGGCTTTCTTGGGAGTTGGAAGAGTCAACCAATGTTAAAGGTATACAAATGTCATTAAATTCTCTTTCAGATTATCATATTTTTGTTGTGGACCTTGTGTCAATGGCACTCGGTTTTTGCCCAGCTGAGTGCTACAATGACAAACTTGCATAAAATGAACAAAATGCAGATACCTTCTTTTTGGAATTCATCTTTCAATATTAAGGTGCATCTACACGGACTACAGGTCTCAGCATGCAATGCTCTGTCTTGATATGAGACGGTGACTCTGATTAAGACAGTGCATTGTATCCTGGGATTAATAATTTACAAGGCTACACATCCAAACTAAAATTTAGTGCATCAGTGGACTACATCAAAAAACTCCACAAGCTGTATCTGTATAAGACAAACATAAAAAACTAATTGGTAAAGTATATATGATATTCATCAGTGAGACTGTCAGGTACATTGTATTTATCACTGATAAAATGATGACAGCAATAGGTTGTCATGGGTTGATTCTCCAAGTGAGGCATGTTTGTATTCCCAGTAATACCTGTGATTCTTAAAGGAATCACAAGGTAAGTTTCCATAAATCCTTGGGACACTATAATCTCTCACAAAATGACTAATCTGATGGCCATCATTTGTTTTGTTTTTTATCATAATTTGTGCATAGCTTTTAGGTACAGTATTTCTTTTTTAAAGTATTTTAGATTAGGTTAGTGCACATACATATTTTTAATGTGCATCAGTCAAAAATAAATGGAAATATGAGGAAAGAGGCAGATTCCGGATTAATCACTGCCCTCAATAATAACATGTATAAATACAGAGTAACTGCCCGGAAACCAATGAAGGTCCTCCAGATTTACATCAACTTAAATGAGGACAGAATTTGGGCCTCTTTGTTGAAGAGGAGACAGAATGAGTCTGAGGATATTTCATGTGACAGGATACTAGCTGTATCTGTTACTCCTTTTCCGTTTGTTGTAATTGTTAATGGCATTGTGAATAATCTAATTATTTCTGAAAGAACACTGTGAACTTTAATTAATCGCATGAGCAAAGGTATGGCTGAAGAACAGTGTCAACTAACCCACTCCTAATTAGCATGACTTAGTTATGGTAAGCAATAAACAATTCCTTATTGCAATCTGTTTTGTGGTGGAGCATTGTAGTTAATAATAATTTTAGGACATTTTAGTTGATGGGGTTACTATTATTTTTTTAAAGATGAGCAGAAAATATGTTTGTCTACTAAAATAAAACATGTTTGGGATAAGGGGCAAGATAATAACACAGAAATCAGAAGCAAAATGTTTTTACCATATTTACCACTGGAACAATAAATCCTATATATAATATTAGGATATTACCATAATTCAATATGGTCCCGACCCACAACTCTGAGTCCAACACCCACAATACCACACACTTAAATTTGTGGAAAATTTTGGATTAGAATCTGGATCTGAATGTGTACTTGCAGGACACAGTGCTAGATTCAGAATTTAACTTATCTCACACTTCACCTTTTTACAGTTTCCTGGAGTGTTTAATGTTTGTAAAGTACTTTGAGCTCCTCATAAGATTGACAGGGAATGGATCACTTGATGATTACCTGTTCTGTTCATTCCCTCTGAGGCACCTGGCATTGGCCACTGTCAGAAGACAGGATACTGGGCTAGATGGATCTTTGGTCTGACCCAGTATGGCTGTTCTTATGGGATCGCTCAAGACCAGATTTCAAATAGCTAAAGAGTTATCACTCCCATTTTATAGATGAGTAAATGGAGACAGAGTGACCCGCTTGAGGTCACACAAGTCAGTGACAGAACAAAGTAAAAAATTCATGAGTTCTGACACCTAGTTCCCTGCTCTAGCTACTAGGAAATACTGCATTTGGTCATTCTACCTTGTCAGTGTTGTCCAAATGCAAAGGACTAGCTCATAAATATCTGTTGTCATGTTTAACCCCAAATCCTCACTTCTTTCTCCATGGCAATTGCCCTAGTAGCATCTTACCTCTGGACAGGAAACTGCACAGATGAGCCTTTCCCAAGCTACTGCACTGCTGCTCTGTATATCAAGTGGAAGGTACTGTTGATGTGAATAATAAGCTGCCTGGAGAGTAATTGCATCACTTAAGTCTTCACCAACTTGGGACCTAACCTATCTGATCGGTTCTCCAAGCACAGTATGACAGTGCAATGCTCCTTGCCAGATGGCATGGCCCACTGAGATAATACAGCTTGTTTTTATCCTGATAATGGCAATGACTTTTAAACACTGACCTATTAGGTGTCATTTGATAACATTATTAAACATGTTCTTGAATCTATCAAACATTTTCAGCAATAACAAGAAGAGGGAAAAGGTCACAAAGTTTATCTCATTACCTTCTCCTCCCCACGTGTAAACACAGAGCATGTCAATAATCTGTGACAACCAGAAATACCCTCTACCTACGTATTTCCAGCCTCTTTCTCTTCTTCTATTTTGGTCTCTGTGCACTCTCGTTCTTTTGTTAGCATTTCGATCCGCAGCTGGCAGGCACTGAGCTCCTCTCTGAAACAAACAAAATATCCTTCTTTATACTGGGTACGTTTCCCATTCCTTCTCTTGAAGGATTTCTGCTCTTTAGGATCATAGCTGGATCCTATCAAGAGTTTCTTTAGAGGCACTTGTTAACTTTAAAGTATTTGTACCAGGAATTTAGAAAAAAAATATAACCTCTTAATTAATTTTGGTTTCATTCAGAGCTCTAGTAGCATCTACCAATGATGATAAATAAAGAGTATTTTTAAAATTTAGCCTCCTCCAGCATATTTGTAATTTGTTTTTTATACTTTTTGGCCTTGGTGCAATGAAACATTTAAGATGAGTGCTTAACTTTAAGTACACGAGTAGTCCCACTCACTTCAGTGAAACTACCTATGTAATTAAAGGTAAGTGATGTTATGCTCCATATATGGGGCCTGATCCAGAGTCCACTGAGATCAATGGAATTCTTCCTATTGATTTCTATGGGGTTTGGAACAGACTCATAAATTGTTATATTGACAGCACAAGACCTGAAGTCTTTTATTTATTCAAGTATAGCACAAGAAGAAACAGTGCAGATTTCTGTATGATACCGTGGCAATCTGTCTTAAATTCTGGAGGGACCTCCTTGAGCAATAAGGAGGAAATTCAGTGTGTCTGACCAGTTTAGTCTTTGGCCCCATTGTGCTAAGATTGCCAATAAAGGGGGTCTAATCTGCTGCAGTTATGACAGTGATTTTAGTTGATGAGTAGACAGAAGCCCACTAGGAACTAGAGAGACCAGTTCAGGCTACCAAATAGTCATCAGATGGTTGACTTTTGGTCACTTTTGAACCAGTGACCCAAAGTTAAAAGACTCCATATGCCTTTATAAATCTAAGCTACCCAGTCACCCAGATATTTGTAACTGTTAATAGAATTATGTTTGATAATGAAGTACAAAGACTGTTATCCTTGCTCTGCAAAATAATAGCAATTGACAAGGGAAATCTTTCACAGCATGTCACTGTAAAGTAGGTCATATGCAGTTGAGCTTCAAGTGCAGTTGTAAATGGCACTTCCAGTTTAAAAATTGCATGGATATTTACCAATAAAAGCCCCTTTTCAAGGAAGATGCAGTGATAATTATTAGTTTTTGTTTATGATGAAAAAATGTTGCAAACAGCTGTTGGCCTCTCTACTCCCAGCCATCAACTTCCTGCCACTCCAAGATGATTGCAAAATTGGGAAGGACACGAGTTGACATCTTGAGTGCACACATTGGGAGGATAATGACTAAATAGCAGGAAATGTCTAGAAATATTGAGCTTTGCAGATTTATATTTATTTTCCAAAAAAGTTCCCTGAAATATAACAGAAAATAAAAGCTGAAAACCATAATACTAAATTACACCATCTCACTATTCAAGAGCACCATTTGTTTATAAATTCACAGAAACAGTTCATTTAAAACCTTCTCCTCTCAGTTACATAGCAATAGTTCATCAATTATACTCAGAACCAAAATTTCCTCATTACCTTTTTATTATAATTTGTTCATTTCAGCATAACATTACAGAATCTGAAACTAATAACTTCTTTTATTCTAATAATTTGGAATAGTCAATTGAAATACGATAATTACTGCGTCAAATCCCCAGGTGGGATTGTACCCCCACTCCTGATCCATGGGTGAATTGGACGCTCCATGCCTGGCTCTCCCGGGCCTGTGTGAAAGGAAATATCAACTGCTGCCAGTTTCATCTCCCTCTCTTCTGAAACCCCTGGAAGTGCACTCCATGGGTGCAGGGTCTGCTATGAGAAAGGAGGAGACTGGGCAGATATGGATGAGCACACCTTTCCTGCTGAGTGCTGCTGAGATTTCCAGAAAAAGATAATACAATCTTTTCCACTGGCTTGTATTTTATTCCTGCCACTCACCACGCTTCCATTTTTTGAGTTTTGAAGATCTTCTGCACAGTATCTCTTTTAGTTGTAATTAGTCACATACCATGTCAGAGGCTTTGGTTTTCTGCTTGTCACTCACACCTGTAACTTGGATGTTATCTTTGAATCAGACCTCTATCTAAATCCTCACATCCAGATTACCTCTAAATCACTAAGATTACAGTCTTTCCTATCCATCCACACACCTAAAAATCTTGGCCAAGCTCTCATCATTGTGCATCTTGATTATTGCAAAATCCTTCTCTTTGGACTTGACAAATGCAAACTTGCCCCACTCTGATCTATTCAGAATGCTGCTGCAAAAATCATCTTCTAGACTAAGGGTTCTCAACCTTTTTCTTTCTGAGCCTCCCCACATGCTATAAAAATTCCATGGCCCACCTGTGCCACAACAGCTGTTTTTCAGTAGCTTAGTAGCCAGGGCCAGCATTAGGGGGTAGCAAGTAGAGCAACTGCCCAGCGCCCCACACCACAGGGGGCCCTGTGAAGCTAAGTTGCTTGGGCTTCGGTTTCAGCCCCTGGCAGCGGGGCTCAGGATTCAGCTTTCTGCCCTGGGCCCCAGTGAGTCTAGTGCTGGCCCTGCTCTCTGGTTTATTTTGGCAGATTCCCTGAAACCTGTTCACAGCCCCTGGCTGAGAACTGCTGTTCTAGACTATTGCTTTGACCATGTCATTCGTTCTTTGCCTTCCTCTACCATCTTCCCCTTCTGTGTTGCATCAAACATAAGCTGCCTGTATTCACTTCAAGACTCTTTGTAGCTTATCCCCACCCCACCTATTAACTCTGATTCCCTATTGAGATGTTGATCCTCGGCTGTGATCGGCTAATGATGCCAGCCTCCATTTCCCCTTGTTACATTTTCCAACAAGTACGTTTGTATTGTTTCTCATGCTGCCCCTCATGTTTTGGGTGTACTCCCCATACACAGCCACAAAAATAACATGTTATCCTTCAAATCCTTCCTTAAAATTCTCTTTTGCCTTGATTCCTACAAAAGATTGGCAATGATTAGGCTGCTGATGTGCTAAAACCACTGCTTATAATGCTGACCAATACTGTCTCATTCCTTGTACTCCCTCATCTATCTGTATTAATCTCTTCTCTCTTGTTTTATACGTAGATTGTAAGTTCTTTGGGGCAGGGACTGTCTCTTTTGTTCTGTATTTGTACAGCACCTGGCACAATACAGTCCTTATCCATGACTAGGGCTCCTAATTGCTACAGTAATACTCATAATAATTAATAATAAATACTACTTGAACATTTGAAGGTTCTGCTAAAATTGCCAACATGCTGCAGTGTTCAACTCCAGGGAAACATATGGCCAGTAGTCTGGAAACAAAGGGACAGATCCACAAAGTGACTTGGCACCTAAATCTGGGTTTTGGACATCTAAGTCCAGCTCTATGCAATCTGCAAAACCCTTGCTTGGCCGCCACCTAAACCTTTAGGTGCCTAAACTCTCTCTTTGTGCCTAAATTTTTGCAGGAAAAGTCCCCTCGGTGCCTAAATGTCTGCCTCTGAGCATGAGCACTGCTGCCTCATAATAGGTGTCCAGTCACCTATCTCATGCCTGAGCCCCAGTGTGATCAACAAACCGGGCGAAGAGAGGAGCTCCTCTGCCTATCTTGCTTGCAGGACCCAAACCATTAGTGTGCTCAGAAGCTGCCTAACTCCACACAAAACACCAGGAAGTAGAGGTAGCCTACCTTATAACCCAGCCCAGTGCTTAGGGTACTGATGTGGGAGACCCCTGTTCAATTTCCCTCCTCTGCCTGAGAAGAAGGAGTTGAACAGGGGTGCATAGGGTTACCATACGTCCGGTTTATCCTGGACATGTCCGGCTTTTCGGCAATCAAACCCCCGTCCGGGGGGAATTGCCAAAAAGCAGAACATGTCCGGGAAAAATACCGGCCAGGCACTTCCTCTCCTGCGGCTGCTCTGCTCCTCCCCGACTCAGACTTCGGCTCTGTTTAAGAGCCAAGCTGCCCGAGCCAGCGCTACCGGCTTCGGGCAGCCCCCGTGCCTCCGGACCCCAGCCGCCGGCCGGGCACTTCTCCTCCCCGGCTCCAGCTGCTCTGCTCCTCCCCGGACTTAGACTTCGGCTCTGTTTAAGAGCCAAGCTGCCCGAGCCAGTGCTACCGGCTTTGGGCAGCCCCCATGCCTCCGGACCCTGCGCCGCTGGAGCAGAGCAGCTGGAGCCGGGAAGGAGAAGTGTCCAGTCGGCGGCTGGGGTCCCGAGTCAAGGGGGCTCCTCGAAGCCAGTAGTGCTGGCTCGGGCAGCTTGGCTCTTAAACAGAGCCGAAGTCTGAGTCCGGGGAGGAGCAGAGCAGCTGAAGCCAGGGAGGGGAAGTGCCCGGCCAGGGGAGCAGGGTCCAGAGGCATAGGGGCTGCCCGAAGCCCGAGTGCTACTGGCTTCATGGTTTGCCGGGCAGCCTCCAGACCCTGTGCCCCCGGCTGGGCGCTTCCCCTCCCGGGCTCCAGCTGCGCTGGGGAAGCGCCAGCCGGGGGCGCAGGGTCTGGAGGCTGCCCAGCAAACCGTGAAGCCGGCAGCGCTCGGGCAGCCCTTTTCGCATGGTTGGGAGGGAGGAGGGGGAGTTAGGGCGGACACTTTGGGGAAGGGGCGGGGAAAGGGCGGAGTTGGGGCAGGGCCGGGGGTGGGAAAGAGGCGGGGCCAGGGCCCGTGGAGTGTCCTCATTTTTTATTTTTTAAATATGGTAACCCTAGGGGTGCACCACCCCTCAGGTAAGTCCCTAACCACAGGACTATGGGATATTCTGATATGGGTTGCTCTCAGTTTCTCTTGTTGAAGCCATTCCACTTTAATAAAATATTAACTGGGCCAGAGAAAGAGACTGAGAATCACTTATAGTGACTGAGCATTGCAACACCTAAGTAACTTTGCAGATCCAGGCCACAGAGTCAAGTTTTCTTTTGCAAGGTCTTTCAACTCTAAGGTTACATTGTACTGGCATTACACTCAGGGCCAGTGTTAGGGAAAATGGCGCTCTTGTAAGGATAAGGCCTTTTCCTGTAGCCAAATTGTAAGGCCTATGCCCTTTGTCTGCAGCCATATTAGACCAGCATCAGCCATTAATCAAGAAGCAGAAAGTCACATCCTTCCATTTCATCTAAATTACATTAAAACAATATAATATTGGGCTGTTAAGAAGGTGATTCTGTCCTATTAGTACCCATCATCACCAGATAAAGAAACAAATCTTAAGATGGTTAAAGAAAACTTTGTTTGATGGTATTCCGTCTGGCAAGAAATCCCGTATCAACAAGTTGTGGTTGTAAAATCCCTACTTCTTTATTGTTTTGCCTTTATGGTCCCCACTTCTCTATTGTTCATCTGTATGGTCTCTGTCTGGTTCTTTGATTGTTTCTGTCTATTAAATAATTAATTTTGCTAGGTGTAAATCAATTAAAATGGTAGGGTGTGATTGGTTAAAGAATTATTTTACAATATGTTAGGATTGGTTAGAAAATTGTTTAGTAATAATTTAGTAAAATGATTGGTTAAGGTATAGCTAAGCAAGACTCAAGTTTCACTATATAAGCGGGGGTTCAAAAGGAAGTTCTTTGGAACCAACTCCAGGACAGCCCCAAAACCAGAGCTGCCAGAGCTCAACACTCTGCCAACCACACCATGCAGAGCAGAAGCTGGAGTCCCCCAGATGACCTGATCCTGACTGGCCATCAAGAAAAATTCATCTCCCTTATTGGGAGGGGTAAGCATTGTATGCTTAGTGTGTGCATTCTTCTTTTGATAATCGTTGTTAAATAGAGGTTAAGGATATTACTGTGTAAGGCTCTTTCACTGATAAAAGACCCCACAAACCCGCGGCATGTAAGGTTACACCCTGAGCCCATGGAAGGGAAGGGTGGTGCTTAAATTAAGAGGGTTATGCCTTGAACCCATGAAAGGGTAAAGGTGGGTGCCCTAGAGCGTAAGGTTATGCCTTGAGCCCTAGGAATGGGGTAAGGGTGGGTGTCTAAATTAAGAGGAAGCCCCACCTAGAGCCCCACGAACTGGGTAAACGTGGGTGCCCCTAGAGTATGCGAGTAATAGAGAATTTTGTGCAGATAACACCCTGGGTGAACTTGTATTTTGGCACCCCAAGGCCCCGCTGCCTCCCCTGACCCTCCATCCATCCCCCCAGGCTTCCACTTCTTCCCTGGGCTCCCCACCCATACCCCCTGGCTCTCACTGCTTCCCCACACTCCCCATCCCCCATCATCCTTGGGCCTCGCTGCCTCCCCCACACCCCATTGCTCCAAGCTCCCTTCTATGGCCTCACACCCCAGGCCTGTCCCACTCCTTGACCACGGTGTCCGCCTGACCACATCACCCACCTGTAAGGCCGGCCTTGATTGCACTTCCAAAAAGCAAGCAACCGGCTTTATTTTGCAATTTCTTAGTTTTTAAGAGTAACTCAGTTTTCATTCACTTAAAAAAATTAACATGATATTTAAACTATGTAGTCCTGAGGGGCAGAATGGAGGAATTAACAATCAGAATAGACAACTGAACAGCTGAAATAATGGTTCCTTCTTTGAGTTTTCATAATCTCTGCTGATCACTTATCAGTCCCTAGGCATTAATTCCCAGTGCCAAACACTCCTAACTCACTATATAACTTGCTGATGAAATTTTTCTTGGCAGCTCCAATATAGCTTTTGTGATTAACTTGCCTTTTTTTCTCATTCCTTTTGTTGCATTACACATTGTGCATACACAGTATGAGCTGGCCACATTTGACTGTACATGATTGCTAATAAAACATAAAGCAATGGGAAAATATTTTCAATATGAAAAAGCAATTTCTCAAACAATTAAGTCTTGTTCAGTTTCAGAAAAAGGGATTTTTAGTGCTTATTGGAAATTAGGATTAATTCTGTTTAAAAATCCCTAAGTGATCGTAAACTCAGGGAGTTGTTTAAAAGAATCATGGCAGCTTAGCCACAAAGACAACAGCAACACATTAGTGGTTTTGAATATTAAATGAAATCCTGAAAATATGTCGTTAGTAAAATATGAAGGCAAAATGCAGTCTTAATTTTAGAGGTTTCAGTAGACCACCAAACTCTGACTTATCTACTTGATGTTCCCAACAGCCAGTTGGGTCAGTGGGGTTGCTTAGAAATAACTTAGAGAAGCATCTGTCCATAGTCACTTGTATTGAAATCATCATTTTATTAATATTCATCACTATTTGTTTGTATCCTGTTTAACTCATATGAGCTCTGCACTCTTTTTTAGCCTTATCATTTAAAGGGAGGAATTAATGTTGTTATTTAATGTATAGGCCTCAAAAAGCATTGCCAATGCACATCTGTTTCTGACATTAAACTTAAGGGACAAATCTTCAGATGATGTAAATTGTCATAATTCCACTCACATCAGTGGTGCTATGACAGCTTACACTAGCTGAGGATCTTAAAGGAGGCTATTTTTTTCCACCATTTCCTCAGCAATTGATTTTAATGGAGGTTGATTTTAATGGAGGTTTAAATCAAGGCAGGATTTGGCACAGATAGCAGCAATGGCTAGTATATGCAACTAATGTCCTGAGTATCACACAATGGATTTATAGTATGGACTTATGGCATGGGAGTTCCTGAGTATAACTTATTGCTGCCATTTCTTATTCCTGATATGTAAAATCAACAAGTGTCTCTTTTGAACTATTTATATGATTTAGTATGGAGGAATAAAAATTGAGAATAATAACTGAGTCTGTAATGTGTATTTATCTTCGCAAAAAGGGACGCTGTCAGATTAACAGTCCTTTTAAAAAAAAAAAAAAAAAAAAACTTCCTCACCTGTGTTACAAGTTATGAACTGAAAGTGAATTTTTAATGTCCAATTTACTTGTCTCTCAGTTTGGACAATGAAAAGAGACTAGTAATGTTCATTCTGGATTAAATTCAAATTAACTTTCTGCATTTACATCAATAGAGTTACTGCTTTCAAGGTTTTACAGAACATAAGAAGAACAGAACCTATATTTGCATCCTACAGTGTCCTTACAGCCTCGATCCTTGATATCTGTTGTTGGAATAAATATAGCTTTCACCAAATAATAATACAAACTATGACAAACAATGGTTACATCAGGAATGATATCCTGGAATTTGATTTTTGTTTGGCAGGACAAAACAAAACTATGGTATATCTATACTGGTGTGACAGCTGAACCCCATGGCTGAACACTAACCTTGCTTTTTCAATGGTAAGATCCTTTTCTTTGGCTATGTTGTCAAGCTGGTTGAGATTTCTGCGCAGGTTTAATATCTGAACTCTGTCTGCATACTTCATGGTCTTATTATTATTGTTATTACCATTGTTCATGTGGCGCTCCTGTATTTCCCTTTAGATTGAAAAAAAAAGACTTCCACTGTGACAAATGATTAACCACTGTGACAATGTTGAGGCGTTTAATAATTATTTGGGGTATATGAACACACACACTCTTTTTCCTTCAGTTTTTAACATTAATTTTCCATCAGGAGTATGAATGTACAGTGAGCATAAAAAACAAAAACAAAAAATGAACAAAATCGGCACTAAAATCCTTGTTAGGCAGATGTAAACCAGAGCCAACTTCAAACTTGGGTAGTTAATGTCAGGTGCACAAATCCATATTTAGGGAACTAAATAAGTGACCTGATGTTCAAAGATACTGAGCATACACAGCTCCAGTTGACTTCAGTGGGAGCTGTGTGTGTTCAGCACTTCTGAAAAAACAAGACATTTATTTAGGCATTTTTAGGCCCACAAATTTGAAAATTTTGGCCTGAGCCTGTAAAATTCCAGATTCTTGGACAGTAATTCAAAGCCATCAAGGGGACGTTTCAGACTTCCTTAAAATGTATTTAAAGCAATAGATTAAAGGGTTCATGTCCCACTGAATTAATAAACTATCGCATGTTGTCATTCAGGTTTCATGAAATGTATAGAGAGAAGGGGCTGGTGGTTCTTTTTCTTAATTATTTCAATGTACTTTGAGTTTCAGTATAAGTCTGGCTATAACTAAGCATATGTGATATGCAAGTTTCCTCATGCAAACAGGCAAATGAACCTTATTCCCTGATCTTCATCACTCCTGCTATCCTCTTGCCAGGTCTCTCCTGGGCAGAGATTAACAATCTTGTAAAACTGGGCCTAAGATTGCTTTGATCAACGTGAAGCAGCACCCCCATTGGACCATGTTTAAACCACCAAACTCATTTTCACTTGTGACCTGTTAGATTTTTTTAACTGTGGTCTACTGAGATTTTAGTAGTATATTAATCTGCGGTACCACCTATTTGCAGACCCAGAGTAGCATTAGTACAATTATACCGAGGCCTATCTGTTCAACAACATGTGACCCAACCCTGGTGTTCTTACAAGGACAAAAGTATCACTTACTTGCAGATCCCAATAAGTTCCACATGATAAATAGGGCCCAAAGTTTGTCTGCATCTTACCATTACTGTCTATGCCTTGCTGCTTTCCATTACTAGAACAGCTTTGTCAGAAAGGCCTACAATTCTTACTTCCTAAAAAGAAATCCAGTGTATTCTTGAAGTTGCAATAAATAAATCTTCTCCCACAAAAAGCAAATTAATACCATATAAGAAATTACCAGCATAGTTGATGACTGAGTATACAAATTACTCACCCGCTAGAATCAGAGTCCTCTCCAACTCCTTCAGAAGCATCCTTGCTTCTGATTTTATTCTCCTCCTCTGACTTTTCTCCAATCTTGTGTCCTAACAAAAATTAAAGAAAAACAACAGTTTAATAAAGATACTTTGGACATTAAAATGTACATTTCCTGCCAAGTCAAAATATGACAAGCAGCATGGAGACGACATCTTAAAAGCTTTATTGCTGTGTATAATCAAAAACTTCTCATCACAAAATACACTTGAAAGCAATTTTACACCTGGGAAATAAAACAGACAAATGCTCTCCACCTTCATTACAGAGCTGTCATTGACAATCAAACATAAGTGCTATAAGAAGAAAGTTTGTATTAGCCAAATGGATTTATGGATCATTGATAGGTTTGGCAGGCAGGATAATAAAATGCTGTTCACCAAATACTAACCTATTCTACACTGCATGCATTTATATATTTTTCATTCTTCTAGCTTGCTGCAACAATAATAGAATAATTTATCACTAAATATTTATGTGGTCTCCATGTACCAGGATGATGATGAAAAAATAAAATGCTTGCCTAAGAAATTTTTCATTTTAAGATCAGTATCAGCACTGCGCTCTGAGTAATAATGGGTAATAGGGCATAAAAACAGAAAAGAAGCTTGCATCCAGTAAAATATTTGTTTGTTATCCTTGTGTAAGAACAGTTTTAAAAATTTCATTAAGATGATGCTTAAAAAAGTTAATGGTACAGGGAATAACGTACAGATTATCAAGGGGTGTGAAGTTCGGTTTAAAGATCAGATGGCATAAGTACGAAGGAACTACACAGTCAAATCCTGATTAGTGCAGTCAGTGTCTCTGTGAGCAACTGTTTGATCTGAGAAGTAGAGGTACTGGGGATACACAGTGACAGACTAGATTCTAATTAGGTACACTGGTATAAATCTGAAGTAACCTCATTGGAGTCAATGGAATTACTCTGGATTTATACGACTATAACTAAGATCTCAGTTTGACTCCAAATCTGTTAAATGGACTGTACTATATTGTATTGTCTCAAAGAGCCAAATGAGTAAGTACATTAATATGTCAGCATTTGTAAATTAGCAAAATATTTCACCTTTACCGTTTGGCTGGTTCGCCACATTCCAGAACTGATCTGTTACACTGTCGTCGTCATCTTTTTCTTGTTCCAAAAATGGTGTAGCAGCTGTCTGTTCCTTTTCACAAATATCAAAGAACTCAATATCTTCCATACTGGCAATTCTTTTAATAGAATTCGGCTACCAGAGAAAATAATTGGTGTATGAATATTCCCACTTCACACACAAATGCTGACTATATTTTGAGATGAATTAATCACATTTGATCAAGCAGATATTTCATATATGTGAAATAATTGGCTACAATTAAACATTTAATTACTAGCTGCACAATTTGAGTCTGGATTTTAATGGATCTCTTAAAGAGAAAACTAGGCCATTTCCAGAGTATTTTCCTATCATAATAAGGTCAGCAATGACGTAGTGCTTCCAAACACATTTTAACCCAGTGATTGAAACTGCTAGTTTTGTGAGAAATGTCAGGTATTCTATATTAATTCATTTTTATTAATATTCAAAATATAATTTCACTCAGCAAGCTATTTATGACAATTGACAAGAAAACAGATGTTTAGCATAGGTTTGTTTCATTTAACAAAATTATGTACAAAAAATGTATCAAGATAAATCAGTTTAAAAAACATGGACATTTACCTAACAAACACATCATTTAGGTATTATAGGGGCCAAATCCAGTTCCCAAAGAAATATATGGGTATGAACAGAAATAAAGCAGGGATATTCATAGGGCATGCATCTATCATGTGTCCAATACCTAACGTCTATAGAATGGATAATTAAGGTTCAGTGTTACAGTCTTTGTGAACCCAAAACATCCTATAAGTCAGTGAGAAGTTTCAGCCCTCAAGTATTGCAAGGATCAGATTTTTAATGTTATGAGAGAAACTAGGGGACAGAAACTCAGGTAGTGTAAATTGGTGTAGCTCCATTGTCTTCATTGTCTCCATTGCCAATTTACATCAGCTGAGAATCAGGGCCTAGAGTTGAAAAAGAACAATTAGGTCATTTTACCCAACTCCTTTTATATACAAAATTGTACCCTAAAATGTACAAACTAGTTTTATGCTAGTGCACCATCTAGATACCACACACTGGTTACTTAATCTTTAATTGTAAATTTCCCTGCTTTTGTGGATCTTAGACATAGCAAGCCTCATTCTGAACAGACTCACACCAATGTAAGCCAGGGAGCAATTCCATCAGAATTAAAACCTGTGTAAATGGGAGAAGAATCAGGTCCATCAGATTTAATACAGTTTGTGTTTGAATTACTACATAACCTGTAGAGAAAACAGTCTAATTAAATTAGTGGCATCAGTAAAAAGTATGTCTATTATTATTTTATTATTTGTATTATAGCACTCTGTGTAAATTGTTTTTTAAAAAATCAGATATTTTATTACTGTTTGAATGCAGCATATTAACATCTGAAAATAAAACAACAATTAACATTCAACAGCACAACTGTGGATTTTTAAACAAAACAAATCTGGCCCATTGTTTCACAGAGAGGGCAAAGTCTGTTTGCACAGTATAAGAGCTGATATTTGCTGACTGAATTTGTCTATGAATTAAATATGAAAGAGAGTGGGAAAGAGGGTCAGACTCCCAGTTCTGATCATGCATGTGACTGAACCTTAGGAAGCAAAATGGAGGCGAAGAGGGAACCAACAGTAAAAGTTCCCATTTTCAAAAGTGACTTAAGCACTTAGGGTCAGATTTATAAAGATACTTAAACATCTAAAGATGCATAGAGGTGCCTAGTGGGAATTTTGAAAGCGCTGAAAGAGATTAGGTGCCTAACTCCCATTGAAAATCTTACTTGGTGCCTAGCTGCATTGTTAGGTGCCTAAATACCTTTAAAAATCTGGCCCTAAATGCTTGTCACATTTGAAAATGGGACTTAGGAGCTATTGAAAATGTTACCCCAGCAAAACAGCACCCAAATTCAATAAAAATGTCAGGGTGAACAATTCATGGTGAAATATATATAATAATATAAACTAATACCAAACTAAACAATGGCTTAATTTATCAAGGTGCTGAACACTCTGGCCGCAATCCAGCAAAAAGCACTTAAGCATACATATAGATTGAGAAGGATTTGACCCCTTTGTGCTAGTAAGTAACTTGAAAAAGCCTCAATGCTACTTCTATAGTATTAGAACTAAAAGGTCTGCAGCCTTGTTCAGTCCAGCCCTTTTAGGGTATGTGTACATAGCCTGCAGCAGTGAGCCTCACAACCTGGATCGACAGACTTGGGCTTGCTCTGCAGTGCTAAAAGTAGCTGTGTAGATGTTGCGTCTCAGGCAGGAACTTGGGCTCTGAAGCCCACTTCCCTCCCCAGGTTTCAGAGACTGAGCTCCAGCCTGAGCTACAACTTCAAAGCTCTGTCTACACAGCTTTTTAGTGTGGTAGCATAAGCCCAGTGAGCCTGAGTTTGTTGACCCAGGCTGGGAGACTCGCTGCCACGGGCTGTGTAGACCTACTCTTATTCAGCTAAAATACTATTACATATGCAATGACAAACAAAACAAAAAAAACTCCTGCCAAGTGTGACTTGTTTAGTCAAGGAGCTACAGTAGCTGAGGCACTGTAAGTGTTCAATATGATCTGTTTAGTCACACAGAATTTGCTGTGTGACATATTTATTCACAGATATAAAGCAGCTGCAACAGGTTTTGGCATGTGGTTAGCACGCTGTCTGAACGCTTTATAATGTCCTTGGATCCATATAAATATTACAGTCCTATCCCACTGGTTCTGGTACAAAGACAAAAATAATCCTTCCACCTTGGTGACACTTTACCAGAATAGAGTAGGCTCAGCTTGAGTCACTTGCTCATAACCTTTGTTTTTGATGCAGTTCTCTCACTGTTACCAGAAAATACTTCCCCAATGTTGATTTAAATTTACCCAAATTCAGTAAATGCCTTGTGGCACTCACTTGGAGTTATTACCAGATGGTACATCATTAAGACTCTACTCACACAAAGACCTATATGCTTAATTGTATGCACATAAGTAGCCCCATTGACTTCAACTGTATGTGCCTAAGTCTTTGCAGGATTGGGACTCAAATCAATTTGAGCTAAATCAATGGGGGGAGGGATAGTTCAGTGGTTTGAGCATTGGCCTGCTAAACCCAGGGTTGTGAGTTCAATTAGGGATCTGGGGCAAAATTAGTACTTGGTCCTGCTAATGAAGGCAGGGGGCTGGACTCTATGACCTTTCGGGGTCCCTTCCAGTTCTATGAGATAGGTATTCTCCATATATTATATTATTATTATTATTATTATATAAGCCAGTGTTTAACCCAAATAAGGGTTTTGTACTGATTTAATTAAACTGGTTTAAAGCATACCTTTTGTTATAGTGGTAGAAGTTTGTGTGTAGACAAGGACTTATTAAACAGGCTTTGTGCTGGGAAACTATGCTGAGGTAGTGGGTGGGGAAATGGCACTCTCCCTGGTTGCTCCTTCAGCTGGGCATATAGCCTCTGGGTCCATATAATCATCAGCCAGAGAGTATGGGTGGAATTCACCAAGCTACTTAGGTGCCTACACCCAGATTTAGGTGCCTGCATCCCCCACTGCAAACCACGAAACTCCCACCAAACTCTGTAGGCTCCCAATCTCACTTGGCACCTGGGCATGCACACTGCTCCCTCACACTACATTCAAGGTGGAAGAAGAGGTGGTTATGGTACCCACCTTATAATTTTTAGCCCAGTGGTTAGATCATTCATCTGGGATGTGAGAGACCCAGATTCAATTCTCCCCTCCCTGGCAGAGAAGGTGAAAGAATTTGAACAGGGATCTCTCACTTCTCAGGAGAGCGCTCTAACCATGGAGCTATGGGTTAATCTAATATTCTTTATTTATCTAAGTGGAAGAGTTTCAACAAGAGAGAAAGAGTGACTGGGCCAGACACAGAGCGAGAGAGATTGAGAAAGACTTTGTAGTCCAGTGGTTGGGGCACCCAAATGAGGGGCAGCAAACCCTGGATCAAGTCCCCCTCCTCCAATCACTCTTTATCCACAGTGGAAGAGCTTCAACAGGAGAGACAGAGGAAGCCCCGCATCAGAATATCCTATAGTTCAGGGATTAGAGCACTGTCCTGAGAGGTGGGAGACCCTTCCTCCCTCTCTGCCGGGGTTAGAGGGGGTAATCGAACCTGTCTCTTCCACATCCCACAGAAATGCTCTAACAACTGAGCTAAAAGTTATAAGGTGGGCAGTAGCAACACCAGCTCCTCCTCCTCTAGATGTTTTAAATGGAGCAAGGCAGGCACCTCACTCTTTCCCTCAAGAAACTACATAGGTGCCAGAGCCAAGAGAGGGGTTCCTATTTGTGCATCACTAGCAGAGCTAGGTGCCTACCTCTACGAAAGGGGCAGGGCTTAGCTAATCAGCATCTCCCATTGGCTAGGTTAGGCAGAGAGCTGCCTAGTCTGCTGACTCTTGTGGATTGTGTTTCCCAGCACCTATCTCACCTCATTCATCTATAAGGAACCTAGGAGCCTAACTCAGCCTTGTAGATCACCGTATGATTCCTGTGATTTTCCAGGTGCCTAACCGTTAGGCACCATGACACTCAGCACTGCAATGCCTCAGTCCTTTTGTGGATTCCACATCATGTCCCTATCCCTCTACAATGGACTATGAAGAGCCCACCTGTGTCACATGGATGGTTTATGGAATTCCGCCCTGAGCAGCGACTCACAACACCCCACCTTCTCACACAATGAAAGTACTGGAGTTTCCATGGCCCAAACCAAAAGATGCTGTGAAAATTTCACCCTTTGTGAAAAGAGACACTTGTGCTTTCCAGATGGGAGACTGCTATATGTGTCAATGAAGGATAATGGGGGGGTCTGATTCAAAACCTATTAAAACCAATGGAAAGTCTCCCATTAACTTTAATTGGCATCGGATCAGGTCTTAACTGAGCAGCAGCAAGAAATTATTTCAAAGAGAGACCTAATATACACCATAAGTACAATAATAACATGGATAAGGATTAAAAACAGTATCAGCACTTTACTATAAAAAATTAGCATAACCTATTTTTATACCATTGCGTGGAGGGGGATAATGCACAAAAAATGATCATGTTTGTACAGAAGGTTTAAAGAGTCACTGACACTTCATGGAAAGCTTTGAAAAAACATTTCACTTAGAAACCATTCTGTTGCTATGGCCTATATTTTCTTCTTTCTTGCATTCTCTCTGTTATTAAGATCACTTGCAAGAAAAAAGGCTTTTGGTTATTCAACAGCTCAAAAATTTCTGCAGCTTTAACTCCACCTTGAACTCACAGGGCTGTATTCCTCACCATAGGTGAATTTGTCCCATAAACCTCACTATTTGTGACATCAGTCACTGCCGCATGAACTATATGCCATAAATACATTTTGATTTTAACCTTCGGATGAGCAACAGGAGCAAATAAAATAATAATATGCTTTGTGCTTCATCTGAGTATCCCAGAGCACTTGACAGAGGGGGTGAATGTTACAAAGCTTAACAAAGAACTTGTTTTCCTGCAACATTAAACTGAGATCCTATTGTCCTCACAAGTTAAAAAAAAATACAGACCTTGATACAGAAACAAAATTGTTTCTAAATAGATCATTTTTCAGTTTTCCATGAAGCATCAGCTGAGGCAAAAGAGACTGAAGCTACAACCTAGTCTTGAGTTGTGAGCATCACATTACATGAGAAGGTCATCAGATAATAACATGATGTCAAAACAGTGTAGCAAACATTACAATACCATACCATACAACATAACACGACAATGTATCAAAATGTCATTATATTGGGAGGCAATATGAATACATTCTGACAAAACATCACATTGTCAAGAATTAAGTCTAATTAAGTCTAATTTCTCGTGAAATATGGCAACATAACTGTGATTGAATTGGGTCAAAATTTATTGTGATATGGTTTTCTACTAAAAGTTTGGTCTGTTTTATGCATAATCTATTTTGGAGGATTATTCTTTAACGAAAAACTTAAATAAATGGGCAGCGAAAGTCCTGTAGCATCAAAAGTTTCATCATACTGCAGAATAGCTATTTTGCATCACAACATCGCACTATGTCAAAATGCCCTCTTGACACATGACAGTGGATCAAAAATATTACAGCGTATCACAACAGTGTCATGAATAATAGGACACAATACAATTGTATCCATCATGCTGTGTCAAAATGCCATAATGCCACCATGGTGTTGCAAATATCTAATGAGACTGAGGCGAACTGTCACCATACAACATGTCGCATCAAAATATCACTGTGATATGGTGTGACATAACATCAGTGCAAATATTGCGAGTGTGATGCAATAATCCTGCATCCAAGAATGACACTGCCATACCGCAACCTGACATACCATCCTCACGTCACAACGCTGTCATGCTGCAGTGCAGTGCCTCATTATGTTTCGCAGCCTGTGAGCATGATTTTGGGGAAGGAGCTTATCCCTTTTGGCAGGGTAGGGAAAGCGAATTGCCCCATTAAAATCATGACAGCCCTGGAACATAGGAGTGTAGTGCACCCGGTGACATAACACAATCATGGCAGGACACAACACGTCACGACATTGCATATCTCGTGACAGTGATTTGGGGGAGGGCAAAGCAGGGAGAATTGTTTGCCCCATTAAAATCACGACAGCCCCAGAACATAGGGGCATAGCGCACCCAGTAACGTGAGTGCATCAGGACACGACATGTCGCAACATGGCATGGCTTGCCAGTCGCAACATGGCATGACAGTGCAGGGCTTGTGACCGTGATTTGGGGGAGTGGACTCGTCCCTGTTGGAAAAGGAGGGAGAACTGCCACCCTCCCCATTAAAATCACACCCACCCCGGTACACAGGGGCAGAGCGCACCCCTTGATGTAATGCAAGCGCACCAGGACATGACAGGTCAGGACATCGGTTTTGGGGACAGGGCTCGTCCCCCATTTTGCAGGCCAGGGGGAGGGAGAGGGTCTCAGCCCCGTAAAGCCATGTCTGCCCCAGACACAGTGTGGGCCCCAAAGCTCCCTCCCTTCAGGTCGCGGGCGAGGCAGGAGGGGTCAGGGAGACGCTGGGCTGCGCTAAGTTTGGGCAACCCCCTGCAGAAAGGGGCAGGCCGGTTCTCCTCAGCAATCCCCCACATTGCGCTCATGGTACCGCCCCGCCCAGACGGGGGTTCAACTGCCGCCAACGGGCGACAGCAACCGACTCCGCCACCTACCTCTCCAAGCCGCGTCCCGCGCCCGTTGTTGTAGGAGCCGCTAAGGCAACGGAACGAACCACTTTGGGAGAGCTGGGGGGTGGGGGGGGGAGAGAGCCGGAAGAAACGTTAAAGCTTTAACCCCAACCCGCTTCGCTGTGACTTACTGCGCGCTAACCAGCTTCTTGAATTGGGGAGGAGTCCTGCCTTCTTTGGGCTTCTGTGGTCTCCTCTCCACCCCCACCCCCCAGGAAATGGTACGTTCCCACAGTGCCTGAGGCTGGTATGCAGCTCAGGGGACCTCCCTCTTCCCCCCAGAGCCTGAGCTGGGCCCGTCCCCCAGAGAGTCCCCCCCTGGGCAGGCCCCTTTTAGTGCCCCCCTCACGGGTCATCCCCCCTTCAGTAACCCCCACAGTGACCCCCAGGTCAGGCCTCTTTCAGTGCTCCCCTCACAGGTCAGCCCCCTGCCCTCCAGTAACCCACACATCCCCAGGTCAGGCCCCAAGGTAGGCCCCCTCCATTGCCCACTTCCCACTAGCAGCCACCCTGTCTCTGCTATGGCATTCAGTGTACCCCACTGCCACCTCCACACCATGTGGTGTGATGGCCCCACAGTACAGCTAAGCGGCAGCATCTCTCACACACACCAGCCGTGGCAGCACGCTGATCCTTACATGAGCATAGCCACCATAACATTGGGATTGCCCCAGAACTCCCAGGATGGGAGTGGGGCAGCGTAAGGGTGGCAGATAGAGCCGAGGATAGGAAGTCAGGTGGTCTTGGCTCTGGGAGGAGAGTGGGGGCCAGTGTCTACAACAGAGGGAGACAGGAGGCCTGGCTCTGGGAAGGAAGTAGGACCTGGCAGTTTACAACTGGGGTCTTATGGTCAGGAGTAGTGGACTCTCTTCCTGGCTCAGGGGTGGGCATTAAGATTTGGTTAGAGCAGTGGAGAGTGGGTGTGGTGGTTGCAGCAGGGGGCCTGGGAGTCAAGAGTAGAGCTGCTTCAAATTTTCCACTGAAACTTTTTTCCAGTGAAAAATGATTAAGTAATCATCAGTATTCATCAAAAAATTCCAGATTTTAATTTTTTTGGATGAAAACAAAAAAAAAAACAGTCTTTTTTTCAGGGGAAAAAAAATCATTTCCTACACATTACTAGTCAGGTTTTTGTTTCTGAGCTAAGAAGGAAGAACGGTGTCAATGGTTAGAGCACAGCAGATGGCATTCCTGGGATTTGTCAACTCAAATTTGACCCTAACAATGTATATTTTGAAAAAAAAACAAACACAAGCTTTTACAAAACATCCTACAGAAATGTTTCCAAACATTTGTTTTTAAAATTTCCAGGGGAGACAGTTGTTTATATTGCAAACAAATCCCCTGCAGTGTTTATATTTTAACTTCCTAGTATTAAGCAGCAACAGGTGAAACTGATTGTAAAGCAAACATGAAACTGATTTGATTGCTGTTCATAGGACAGGTATTGAGAAATTACAGTTTTAATAGTCTAAGTTCTTTGTAGTATATATTGAGTTGGTCAGGTCCATTAAAGTTTTACAAATTTCCTTATATTAATATTGTGAATAGTCCCTGGAACTACTCACATGCTTGTAGTTATATATGTTTGCAAGATTACCTAGGGAGGTTGTGGAAGTCCCATCACTGGAGGTTTTAAGACCAGTTAGATAAATACTTGTGAGGAATGGTCTGTGCATACTGAATTCTGCCTTAGCACAAGAGGCTGGACTAGATGACCTCTTGAGTTCCCTTCCAGCCCTACATTTCTGTGATTTCTATGAAGATCAGAGCCTTATTGTAAGTTCTTCAGGGCAGGGACTGTTTTTTACTATGTCATATGGCCAGAAGGGATCACCAGATCATCTAGTCTGACCTCCTGTACATCACAAGCCACCTCCCCCCAGCACCCACACACTAAAGTACAGTGCGTGTGTAGTGGGGCTCCAGTAGGTGCTAGTGAAGTATAAATAATAAATTAAAAATATAATGGTAACAAAAGGTGTGTTTTAAATATGATTTTTTTCTGACATTGACCTTGGAAACTCTCTCTCCTAAAATTGTTCATCTGTGAAATGGGAATTATGATAATAATTGCACACCTCCCAGTGTCTTATTAGGCTTAAATCTTTATTGCTTGTAAAAGTACTTTGAAAATTAAGACCCTCAAGGTTTAGGAAGAGCCAAGTGTAATTTAATATTGTTATAATTATTATTCTTTTTATACTGGTGACTCCATAGAAATGCCCATTACATCTGTATCTTCACCTGTAAACATGTGGCTTCATCTTATATTCACTGGGCAAACAAGACTCCCACTGAATTGAATGGGAATCTTGGATACCAAAGGAATGTAGTATGATCAGGTGCATGGAGCCCACATCTTCCTCCTTGTAACTCAATACTGAAAAAGGCAAAGCGGATTAAAGATTCTAAATCAATAACAAAATATACTGCCCACAGAAACTTAAATTATATAAATACATTTAGTTTTTCAAAAGAATATTTTGAAAAATCAGTTCCTAACATAGCAGGTAACACAAAATTATTAACAGCATCAATAATATTCATATTAACAAATGTCCCTACATTTAATTTGGTGCTGGTGAAAGTTGCTGGTTTGCCAGTCCTGGAGATGGAGCAATGTGATCTAGCACTGCACCGGAAGTAAGAAGTCCTGAGTTCTATTTCAGGTTGTACCTCTGAGTTGCTGTGCACACAAAAATAAAAAAAAAGTAGGTCTGCTGTTTTGCAAATACCTGTGCATGAGAGTAAATTCATTCATATGAATAGTCCCACTGATTTCATGCATAAGTATTTGCAGAATCAGGGCCTTAGCTTAACATCCTCTGCTTATTTTATCTGCCCGTAACAAGAGAACATTCACTCTTTTTGCCTGAGTACAATTAAAAAAGCTATGGTCCAGACACAGCTCACAGTTACACTTCAGTAATGTTGTACCAGTGTAACTAAGAGGAGAATTTAGTTCAGTGTTTCAGAAGAATGGATACTTTGTGTACTATCAAAATTGTATTTAATTTAAGGCATAACAAACAATTTACAGGATTGTATTGATTGTGAAAATATGGAGGGACAGTTTTATTCATGGCTAAGTGCTTGTCCTAAAGTGCCGTTTTAATCATTGTACAATACATTATCTGCCTTGTTTCAATTTAAAAGCCCAGTTTACTAAAGATACGTGGATGCAGTCATTACAGCAAATTGAAAGCAATCATAGGTAATGTGTTTCTCTCCTACCTCCCCTCCCCCCCAAATAGATAGGAATAGCTTTGTGAGAATAGGTTTTAAGTCCACATACAGTTAACCACCATATTCAAACTATTCTTTATAGTTTAAACTGAAATGGTCTTCCGAGGTACCTGCAAATACATGCTGGACTTGTGTGGTTAAAGATCTCACTTGTTTTAGGACCCAGAGCTTAGTGGGTCTTCTAACGCAGTTTAAAACTAAAATTAAAACATTAGGAATTTTCCCAACAAATTATTTTTAGCTTTCTGTTAACTCAACTAAGATTGATGTAGCTAAAGTGTTCTCAACAGACACATCTGAGGATACTCAACAGATAATCAAATTGCATAATTTCTCGAGTATATTTTATCTTATTCAGTAACACACATACACACAATGTGTATCCTACCCTGAAAAGCACAAAATAAATCCTTGGTTCTAAATTGCACTCAGATAAATAACCCAGAATTACAAAATGTGGGTCAGATACTCAGCTGATATAAATCAAAATAGCTCTGATGTCAGTGGACAACATAGATTTATATCATCTGAGGCTCTGGTCCCAAAAATTGTCAGTTAAAATATAAGCTCCCATGTCAAAATGTTCATTGGTATTGAACATTTTTCTAGCATTTATATATATATATAAAAAAAACCACTAAAAACTGCCACTTAAAAATACATAGACAATTACACAATGTACTATTTAGTTCATATATGGTGTGAAATAAAGTGCTTTTATAAAACTTAATTAAATTGCTAATCTATAAATACTGACCCAATGCTTTATACATTCACATCTGAGTTACTTTCTTTATGCAGGCTGTTTATTAACATGCTACTAGATATAATTTACCTGCCTTCCCTTAGAAAATGGTTTAGGGTCTGTATTGTTCCGTATATTGCACAGTTTCTGTGGCAATAGGTAATTACTTAAACTAACTTTTGGATACATGGTAAAGGGCACTGTAGAAAATATAAACACATAATAACATTTTGATAGTTAATGATATAGAGGAATATGAAAAGTAGCAAAAGACTAATAAAATAGTCAGAGTTCTGTATCAAGACCCACGCTGGGCTCCTCTCTCAATTTCAGATTGGCATCAATCAATGATATATGTCCACTTGAAGATTGTGATCATCAGCACAGGGTGAGTAGCAGACCAAACTCTATAGCCTTATCTTTATAAGCTGGCTGCACTGGTGAACTTCTTCTTTTCTCTTTGTATGGCTTTACCACCTGTAAATATTTGTTTCTGACACAAGTGAATCTGCAGTTTCTGCATCTAACTTCCCCTTCCTATAGGCACAAGGGAGTCCTATGTGCCTAGCTGGTATCAACTTGCTCAGTGTGGTGTTTGGGCACCTGCTATGTTATTTAAAGTGAATTGTCTCACCTATGGTGCTCGTGTATTTATATGCCAAATTCAGGTAAGTCTCTGTCTAGTCTAGAGAAATCTAAAGCAGGTGTACTTTACACCTCTGACAGCTCCCCAAACATGCATATTTCACCATTTAAAACTCCCTCTGCACTCACTCATTTAGGAGTGGCTTTAGGAAAGCACTTAAATCTGTGCTTAATTTTAAGCATTTGCTTAAGTCCCAATGTGTGCTTAAAGTTAAGAATGTGGTACATGCTTTCTTGAAAATCAAGGCCTTAAGCCCCAATCCTGCAATCTGATCTGTGCAGGCAGGACTCCCTTGTGCTTATGGGGAGTCCTAATGAAGTTAATGGGGGCTACAGGGGTACAATGGTCAGCCTGCTTGAATCTGATTGCAGGAGTGGGAGCTTGGGGCCAAATTCAGTGTTGAGTCTGAACTGGTATAATGCATATTTTCTTCTGGCCTCCTCAGCTTGTAAGTTACACTAAGTTAGACTCAGACCCCATTTACCAATATGTAACTTACACCACCATCTACCCCCCTTTCATACCTAACCTCTGAATTTGGTCCAGTGTATTTATAGTGTCATTTAGGTATGTGAGATTTTGTTCTGCTTGTATGAAACTAGATTATGCTGTGATTTATCTGTTGTGCCTGGTACATATATGTGTTTCTATGGGTTCTATCATTCATTCTTTCCATAAGTTTGCAGTATTTAAGCCACTTAATGGTGGCTTTATGATGAAAAACCCTTGTTCTGAGGAATCCACATCCCTTTCTGCAGTGCGGAAGTCATGCAGATTCATGCTTAGAATATACACATTTTGAAGTTCTAAAAGATCCAGAGCTCCAGCCCAGAACAGACCTCTCTTAATTGTATTTTATGTAGTTATCTTTATTATGTTTTCAGAGATAAGTATATGCAAATCTGACAATAGGATTTTGCCCTTAATATCTAACGATAGGCTATTACAGCACATCATGAGTGCTGATCATGCTAACCAGTATAACATGTCACTTATATTGCAAATCCTTCCTCTCCTTTCAGCATAAACTGTAGATTTTTTAGGTGCTTTCTAGCACTTTAACAATAGTGACAAGAACATAGCAAAATTATTGTTAGTAAAAAAGTAATTAGATGACATGTTAGTTATTTGAATAACAAGGGAAGTAATAACAATAAGCCATTACATTTCATAAAATGCCACTCAGTGTCTGAATACTTGGTCTCCTGGAGGTATTGCTGAATCTGTGAACATCTGTCAGTCACAGTACATTCAGTGGAGAGAATTTAGCTATGCCCACCAAAGAGGTATGTATTCTTTCCAGCTCTAAATGGCAAGAGCCTATGATCAAATTAGGTTAACTAAGTAAAAGACAATTAAGATCTAAACTCACCCTAAATATCTATTATTTTTGGCTTGAAACCAAGTAATATATAATCCCACAGAAACTGCAGATTCACTTGTCAGAAACAAATATTTACAGGTGTGTAAGGAATGGAGCTTTATAGGTGTTTCATGCCTGTACTCAGACCTGTTTGGTAACTGGAACAAGAAACCACGTTGAAACTTTTGTATTTAGCTATGTCTTTAATAGGTATTCAAAGGCATTCCATTATAATTGACTTGGACATCAAAATATTGGGTCATTTTTAAGCACAACTCTGTATTTAAATAAAACAGGGAGTTATGCTTAGACATTGATGGGCAGATATGGCCCATTGTTTCATACAGTGATTGCTACTGAATTTCTCATATTTACCTAAAATAAATTGATTCGGTTACCTCATTGGATACGATATTTCCTTGTAGGTCCCAATTCATATTACAGGAAATAACCTCAGTGCTTGTAATATGCAAGCAGTATCCAACTGCAAGTATTTATTTAAGGCAATTTGCAAGTGTTTTTACAGCTGCTGGTGGTGTTATATTGTGATAGGGTGCATAAAACCCATTCTGTCAGAGCTGCTAAGGATTAAAGGATAGAGTAGCTGTCTCCCCACCTGTCGCTAATTGGCTGACCAGCACCACTGTTGACAAGTGACTGCAACCCAGCCAGAAGGGGTTGGTTGCTAAAGAGGCTGAGGATTACCTTGTCTCAGCAGCTTAGGGGTGGGAAGCAACAGAGGGTCTGGTGGCACCTTTAAGATTAACAGAAGTATTGGGAGCATAAGCTTTCTTGGGTAAGAACCTCACATCTTCAGATGCAAGTAATGGAAATTTCCAGGGATGGGAAGTTACTCAGGGAGTAAGACCACAAATTCCTAGAGGACTGGAGTGAGCCTGTCTGTGGGGGTGGATCCTGCCTGCTGAAGTACGTATACCTTCTCTGGCAATCATCAGGTAGAGGAAGACTCTCTAGTCTTCTGCTATCAGGCCCAGGAGGCAGATGATCTAGAGACTTCAGTGGGAGCTGAAATGAAGGGCTAGGAGAGCAAGGTCTTAAAGGTCAAGTGTGCATCTGATGAGCCTGAGGACAGGCAAGAAGGACTGAGTCCCTTCACATGTACACCTTAATAATAGCATTTGTTTCCAGTAGTACCTAGAGTATGTTAGGTGATATATAAACACTAAACCAGGCATGGTCCCTGCCTCAAAGATCTTATAGTTTAGGATATAGGCCCCAGTCCTTTGAAGACTTGTGCATATGGTTAATTTTACATATTATGAAATCTTGGCAGTGCATAAAGCTGAGTAAATACATAAATCTGCAAAGTACAAGATCAGGGTATTCTATGATGAGATCTATTAACTACAGAGGAATCTATACATTTTGTTAATTATGAACTGCTATGACTCTGTGCATGTTGCTTCTTGTATGTATTTTAAGCAACTCAAGACTGGCATATAAAAGCTTAGTAATAAGCAACCACGATAGTAGGTTAGAGGAGTCTTGTTACACAGACTCAGAACTAATCAGAGGGTGTACAGATGAAAGACAGAACAAGCTGCTTTTGATACAGCAAAGATGTCCAAGCAGGTTTCTTCTCAATTAAACATTAGGAAGAATAAGTCTATATGGTAATACACATTGTAATATAGTTCTTCACTTGGATGCAATTGTCAAGGTATTTTTTATAAGCATTTGTTCAGGGCCAGTTTCAAATGTTATCTGACTAATATTTAATAAAAAAGAAAATAACGAGGCCACTTGTATTTTTAACAGTAAAGAAACCTGAGCTCAAGGCCTTAAATTTAACCATGTCCTTGCTCAAAAATAATGGCAGAATCATAACTTTGCCACAAGCTCTAAAAAAGGAGCAGTGCTTTATTGCACAATCCCTGGAGCAGTCCTAGAAGAGTAACGATTAGAGCTGGTCAGAAAATGGAATTTCCATTCAATGGGAAATATAGATATTTAGACACTTATTTTCATTCTGAATTGGAACAAAAAGTCATGTAACTTTTGTAAAGATTCCTTGGGCTGAGTCTGATGCAGTGTTAGTGGGTACTGAGAACTGTGTTCAGCCCAGCCCATGTTGTGGTAGGTGGTAGGGGCCTATGGGTCAGCTGTAAAGCAGGGACAGAGTGTGGTATCTTTTTTTGCATCCTAATGAGAAAGCAGAGTTCTCCAGAACTAATAAACTAGTATTAGGGTACTTTAAAAAAGCCAGACCATTAGAGCTAGTGGAAAACTGTTCTGTCACCAAGTTTTCAGTCAAAAAATGCAGTTTAATTGAAATGTTTTGTAGGATTGTGTCAATTTCAGTGACTTTTTTTTTAAGGAAACGTTTGAAATGACGAAATCAAAATGGAGTATTTCAGTTTGATTTTTCTTGTTCTGTTTAGACTTGTATATTATAAACGGTTGATTTTATTATTCTACATTTATATAGTAGGTTTTATATTTTTCTATTGTATCATAATGTTTCAACAGTATTGAGATGGAGCAATTCAATAAAGTCACTTCACGGTTTCCAAATAACATTTTTTCTGAATTTCTGTTCCACAAAATATTTCAAAATTTTGAGTTTTGATAACATATTCGTACATGTGCTGTGCTAAACCCCCTTTACAGATGATTGCTTTGAGATATCTTCTGTCATGGTGAAGAACCTGTGTTTTATATATCTTCCTACTGTATTTTCCACTCCATGCATCTGATGAAGTGGGTTTTAGCCCACGAAAGCTTATGCCCAGATAAATTTGTTAGTCTCTAAGGTGCCACAATTACTCCTCATTGTTTTTGCTGTTAGAGACTAACACGGCTACTACTTTGAAACCTGTAACCTGTGTTTTGTAACTTGATATGTGGAGCATTTTCAAACAGCTAATTCCCCTGTTTCGAAGACAGTATTTTCAGGCAGCCTCCGCTCAGGCACCTTTAAGACATAGGTGTTGCCCCAACATCATCCCATAGCAACAAGTATTTCCTACAAGCTTAAAACAATTATCTATAAAACGTGTTTAGTAAACCTCTGCTTGACCTCATGCCTTCCTACTTAGTGAGTAGCACTACTGAAATAAATGGATCTACTCCCAAAACATGCTGCTACTCAATGTGAGTAAAGATCTAGAAATCAAACCATTAACTACTAATATTGGATATTAAAAATCATATTTGCCCTCAAACATGATGGTTTTGGGAATATATAACGTGTCTGGTTTAAGGAAAGTGCAGCGGGATTGATTACAGCAGCAGTTAAATTAATATGGGGATATAGCTTTTCTCAACCTTTTCCATATCATGACCCCATATTACAACAACAACAAGTTTCAGTTCTCACATGTGGACATAAAAAAAGAGAAGGTGGTTGCCGCTCTTCTGGTCCTGTTGCGCTGGGATCCCACAAGTTGAGAATTCTTGGTGTTGTAATGGATAAGGAGTCTTTTCACTGATTCCATTCTAGTCCCTGGTTGCAGGAAACTCATGAATGTTGGGTATTAGATATGTAATATGGTTCTGGATCTTGCAAACAGTTAATATGTGGATAGCTGCAGAATTGAGGCCATAGAGACTTGCACTTTGGCAACTTTGGAGGAGGACATGTGTGTGTATACAAGGAGATCCTGCCATTCTCTTTGCTCTAATGTTAAACCTAGAGAAGCTTTATTAGAGACACTATGCTTGCTTCTTTAATAAAATGGAGTATAAACTAGATGCTATTCACATTGAACTGAAACTAGAGTTTAGGCACAGGAAAAAGTGACAGATCCACCAGAAAAGCTCAGAGAAGAAAAGACAACAAAGAAAATTACTACTCTCCAGGCTCAAACTGAAACATTAATTAGAGACAATAGACAATTTAGAAGAAAGATGCAGAAGTTGGAGAATGCACATACATATTGTTATTTAAGGTTAGTAAATTTCCCAAGAGCTTTAGAAAGTGTGTTTATTATTAGAAGAGCTCTTGGATTTTTAAATAATTGAAGGAATAATTGAACCTGGGAAGATGGCTTTCCATCTGTTGGGAAGGGGTTTTATTATGTCTGTTAAGAGATCTATTTCAGTTCTCCAGACACATGCAGTCATAGGGAAGTGGTGGAGCAGCAAGATCTCTACTTAATTACTCAAACCTCCTCCTATTTGGCATCTTGAGTTCTCAAATTGCACCCACAGGTTTCTCTGCCATTAAAGTCATGGTCCTCAACCCTCTATCTCAGATATTTATATAGCCCATTCTGAGTGACTCAGAGTCTTTTTGGTGTATTGATTATCAGAAAAACCCTGTCAGGTAGGGAAGTGCTAATATCCCCATTTTACAGAGAGGGACCTGATTCACAGAGAGGCCAAGTGTTTTGTCCAAGGTCACACAGGGAGTCTGTTGGAGAATAGGGAATTGAACCTGGGTCTTCTGAGTCCTAGACCATTGCCCTAATCACTAAACCACCCCATCACTTCAGCCCACTCTCCCCCCCCCCCCTGTGCTTGGGGCCCTCTGTTGCCTTCCAATATCCTCCCTTGTCATTCAGGCTTATCCTTTCCAGTGCCCCACACAGCTCTGCCCCTGCATCTCATCTGTACTTGCTGCTCCCCAGGTACTCTATGCTATGCAAATTCAGCTCACCTTGCTGCTCCCTATGACTCTTCTTCCTAGAGATGCTTTATGCCCTCTTTTCATGCCATTCTCTATCCAGTAATAGCCTCCCTGACCCTGCACGCTGAGGAGACTGAGGCTGCATGGCACACAGGGTCCGGAGGATGCTGTCGTGGATTCTTGTCCGCCCAACCCCTCACTCTTTATTGTCATTGATTGCATTGTGTCTAATTTAGATAAATTTCCTCAGAGCAGGGACCTATCCATTTTGTCTACTGTTGTCTATACACATCATCATTTATACCATACTCAGAGGTGTACTAGGCACCTACAGTATGAAGATGTATCTACTACAAAATACATTCTCAAAACAAAAGGGGTTAAGATGTAGGGGAGACCTGTTTCATAACATCTGAATTTCTGACTCTTTAGAATTGACATTGCAGTTTGCTGCATGGCTAAATAATGTGCTTCTTTATATGGATAGCATTTTTTTCTGGATGTTTCCAAGGTGACAGCAGCTCATGTGGAGATTTCTACCTTTTAGGCAGGAAGATTTGGCACTAATGAAGGAGTCTGGATTCTTGCATTGTGGTGGGTGTCAGCTTAGATAGAACAGCATCCCAGACCACACATGTTCTGTAATATGGATCCACTTTGGAAATTTCTTAAAGCTAGACAGTGGCACAATGTAAAGACTCATCACTATTATCAGAAAATGTATCTCAAATGAGGGAGAAACGGGATGATTCTAGAAAGAAAGGCAGAGAATTTATAAACAGTCAGATAAGTACTAGTAGGATCATAGCTCAGGTAAAGTATTAATGCTTCTGATTGCATGAAGTAAAAAACATCTGTGGACGGAACTATATATAAAGTTAGAGAAATGTTCAGTAGATTATGCCTGCCTCAACCCCACTTATGTATTGTCACTTATAAAACAGTATTACATGGTTTAGGCATTAAGGTCCCAATCCACATAGATACTTAAGTGCCTAAATTGTGTGTTTAGGCATCTAAGTCCTAGTTTTGGGCTCTGCTGTGATCCACAAAGCTCCCACCAAACACTGTAGGCACCTAAACTCACTCAGTGCAGGGCCGGCTCCAGGCACCAGTGTAACAAGCAGGTGCTTGGGGCGGCCAAGGGAGAGGGGAGCCACCTGCGGCAATTTGGGGGCAGCAGGTTCCTCACTCCCTCTAGGAGCGAAGGACCTGCCGCTGAACTGCTGCCGCCGATCATGCTTTTTTTTTTTTGCTTGGGGCGGCAGAAATGCTGGAGCCGGCCCTGACTCGGTGCCTACATTTTCAGGATAAAAGTTCCCTCGGTGCCTAAGTTTCTGCCTCTGAGCATGCACACTGCTGCCTCCCTTGAGGGTCCAGATGCCTATCTCATGCATAAGCCACTGAAGGTATGTCTACGCAGCAGGGAAAAATCCGCTGCTGGCTTGTGCCAGACAATTCTGACTTGCAGGGCTTCAGCTGTGGGGCTGCTTCATTGCTGTGTGGATTTCAGGGCTCAGGCTGAAGTCCAGGCTCTGGACCCTCCCACTCCGCAGAATCCTAGAGTCCTGGCTCTAGCACAGAAGTTTACATAGCAATGAAACAGCCCCACAGCTGAAGCCCTGCGAGCCCAAGTTGGGGTGGCATGAGCCAGCTGCAGGCTTTTCTTTGCTGTGTACGTACCCTGAGTGATTCTTAAACTGAGGGAAGATAGGTGTTCAGCTACCTAAGTCATGTGTGGGGCCCAATCCAGTAGGCATGCTCAGAGGCCACCTACCAGATTCGGTCCCATTCAAAATCTGTCTGGAGGAGAAGATGTTGGTGACTTAATAACTTTTATCCTAGTGGTTTGGAGAACTCAGCTTGGATGTGGGATACCTCTGTTCAAATTCCCCTTCTCTGCCAGAGGATTTGAACAAGGGTCTTCCACATCTCTCAGGACCATGCCCTAAACATTGAAAGATAGAATATTCTGATGTGGGGCTCCCTCAGTCTCTTCTGTTGAAGCTGTTCCATTGTGGATAAATAGTGAGAGTGTGGTGGGAGTGTGGAGATGGACCCACGATCTCCCACCTCTCAGGTAAGTGCACTAACCACTGGACTTCATCATTATTCCCATTCTGTCTCTGGACCAGTGACTGTTCCACAGTGGATAAAAACTTTTATATAGTGATTGTTTTCCCATCAAAGAAGGAGGGGATTCTACCGCCATAAGTGATGGGTCCTTCTGACAGGGTGGACTAGGTGCAGAGGCTCCTTGCTGGAGGCCTCAGGGTCCTGCCACACCCTGTCCTAGAGAGGGTCAGAAGAGAAGTCCCCCAAGCAGCCTAGAGTGGCTAAAGGGGAAGCAGCCAATCAGAGGGGTGGAGGAGCAGCCAGTCAGGGGCAAGGAGGGCCATATAAAAAGGAGCAGCAAAGCAGAGGCTGAGGCCTTGTCTACACTACAGGGAAAATTCTATCTAAGCTACACAATTTGAGTTATGTGAATAGCGTAACTCAAATCAATGCAGCTAGATCTATTTACTGTGGGATCCACGCTACGTGATGTCGACAGGAGATGCTCTCCCATCGACTCCCCCCTACTCTTCTCTATCCGGTAGAATACAGGAGTCGATGGGAGAGCGATCTGCGGTCAATTTAGCGCGTCGTCACTAGTTGATCCCCGATGCATCGATCGCCACTCATGGATCCCCTAGTAAGTGTAGACAAGCCCAGAGTCAGGCAGTTGCTGCCTTTAGCTAGAAGAGAAAGGACTGGGTTCCTGACTGGCTGAAAAAACAGCAGGACCATGGACAGCTCAGTGCAGGCAGGGACTGAGGAAGCTAAGAAGGAGCTCCTGGCTGGTTGCTGGGACTGAGCAAGCCCAAGGAAGGCTGCAGGAAGACAGTGTCTCCAGGGAGGAAGCCCTGGGAGTACGGCCCATACCAGGGCCCGGACAAAGTAAAGACTGTATAGCTCAGAAGGGGTTTTTGTTCTACCTACAGACTGTGGGTCTGACTTGACTGGAGGGCTCAGTCACTAAAGATCTGCTGAAGAAACCATTGACCGGGGGGGTGGGGGTGGGCAATTGCGAGAGGCAGTTGCAATCCCGTTACCACAAAGTGAGGAACTGCAGGCACACGCACTCGACCAGGGGGGTGCTCACGAGAGGTGGGTGCTGACTCCATTACAGTCCTCCAAGTTTCTCTGGAGGTGGTGCTATTTGTGCAGAGATCATCCCTGGGTTTCCACACTGGCTCCTGAGCTCCCTGCTCCCTTCTATTTCCCTGGTAGCACAGTCCCTTTGGAATCCCAAAGGTGAGGGGGATAGAGGATAACCACAGCATGGAGGGGCTCTGCAGGAAAGCTAAGATAGCTCCAGTTGTATTGACATTTAGGCAATTTCCCCTGGAATTGGGGGAATAGTAATGGGGCAGTACCCCCCCCCCTTCCTCCTTTACAGCCTTGCCCAATGCACTGTTCAGTCCCCAGTGAAAAGTTTTTAATTAATTTAGACTGGAGAAAAGTGCAGGATTCGAAGCCCTAAAGACTGAAGTCTGCTATCCACACAACAGGTTCAGCATGGGCAGTGGCAGTACTAGCTTCCCACATGTTGCCACCTGCTAGTGTGCCCCCCCCATAATCATTCATTCCTTGGCAGTGGCCTCTTTGCTGAGGCTGCTAGAAAGGGGGCATACAGTGGGGTTCAACACATGGGTCACAAAACAGCCTTCCGTTGATAATGACTTCACCAGCCTGCGTTCAGTTCCAGCTGGTGACCTAGAAGTGAGTGATTCGGTACCCTATTGCCACTCTGCTGGGACAGACAGTTACTTTCTGCATTCTTCTTCCTAGAAGTCATCCTCATCACTAGTTTCTTTTGTTACTGCAGGCCATAAGGACATAGAGAATTACTCCACGGCAGGAAAATGTCACTCAACCTCACAAGCCAGTCTCCTATATATTGAACTTTCTCTTGCTATTTCCTGCATGACCATGAGTTTGGTCCTCGGAACTAGTTTGGAGCTTAAATACAGAGGTCTCTTTTCAAAGATAACTACAGTGTTTAAGGGTGAAGTTTGTTTGATCCTTTACAAAATGAAATTGTGTTGTATTCTTCAGGGAAACAAGCCCAATGTATAATGTCAGTGGGAAAAGATATCTTTATTATTAATTATTTTATCACTGTAACTTCTAAGAACCCCAGTCAAGGATCAGGACCCCATTGTGTTAAGGCACTGTACAGACAAACAACAAAGATGACAGACCCTGCCCAAGAGCTTATAGTCTAGGTGTCAGACAGGATGCCGCAGGTGGACAAATGGTGGGAGAGGGAGGAGATAAAATAAACAGGGTTTGACAATGAAAGTTTTAGTGTCCCACTTGCCTAACCAAGCCAGGCAGACATGGTGATTTATAGGCCTCACAGCAGAGGTGGGTTTTAAGGAGGATAACATGACAACTACAATTGTGTCAAGGAGTTTTCCCAGGCCATGAGAACGGTATGGGAGAAGTGGACAGGCAGGAAATCAAGGCTGACCGAATGAAGCAGGGGCCAACAGTTCAGCAACTTAGAGCTGATAGATACCTTTATATCTAATCCTTGATTATTTTGGTATAAGCTTTATAGCTCCATCATGCAGAATAAACCAAAATGATTTCATTAGGTGAGGAATCATTCAATATCCTGACCACTTGTTTTCAAAGAGAAAAAACCTCTATTGTTCAGGCTCTTGCCACATTGCTTATTTCTTAAGATTTCTCACCCATCTTCCGGGTGGAGGAACCATCCATAGTAGCTGAAGTACTGGTAGATAGAATACAGAATTATTGTTGATGGGACCTGACTACAGAGTTAGGGATGAGCCCTGTGTAGCATCCATCCAAAATTATCTAAATATTCCTCTTGTGAGATTGTTATTGATATCTCCTCATATATAAAAATAGGAGTGTGTGTAATTTTATATATCTAGAGACATTTGGAGACTTGCCACAAGAGAGTCTTTCACTAGCTGTTCATGTAGAGTCGTGGGAGAATGAAACTAATTATCTATGTGGTGCATTTTTGCCTCTAGAAATGTTATCAGACAATTAGACATGCCTGCCTGAGTGATGGCAGTAAAATCACCTGTCATTCTTTGAAAATGATCCATTAGGAGTATATGATAATACAGATGCAACTTAAAAAAATGGAAACAGCATGACCTCTTCTAGATATACTCTTGAAATTTTCAGATCATAGAGGTCTATGATGATTTTCTTGTACAATTATTGGATGTATTTCTCCTATATCATCTCCTTTATCTGAGCCCAGACTCCGCTCTTTACAGTAGCAGTCACAAAGGCATGGATCATTATGGTCAGGAAAAGGCTGCAATTTACAGATGAAAAATCATGAACATTGCTGAAATATGGGTTTTCCCCATTCAGCTTTTGGTGAAAAATGGCTTCCAAGTTGTGAACTCTGTTCACCTGCTTCAGAGAAAGCAGACACTAAATAAACAAGATCATCCAGATGTTTCTTCAAAGAGTGTCCAGATGTAATACATCACTCTTACAAGGGCTGAGCTTCAACCAACAAGCTCACATCTATTCTGCAGTCTCAATCAGGCAGTAGAATAGTCACCTGATGGGATGGAAGTGTAGCTCTGGGTATGAGCAACATACTAGTAATATTTCAGACTAAATTCTTCTATCAATTCTCAAGTGGCTTTACATACACAGTAACAAGTAACCATGAAAGGGGAGCCCTATGAGACTCCAAACTGGAAGTCACAGTTTGGGTGGAGTATATCTTAATCTGATACAGTATCTGAACCATCTGAATTCTGCATACAAGGTCAAATCCATGCAATGGATATTATCATAATAGTTGGTGCTTGCTGCCACAGAGTTTGAGAAGAGGTAGCAATTTAGTAGGGTGACAAAACTGCTTAAAAAAGATTGTGTCATGGGCCATCTTTGTAAGAATATGTGACAGCTCCAACCCAGTGGCTAAGAGAAAACATTAATTATTTTCTAGAGGATTAGATGAGAGAGATTTGGGGGCTTACTTTTATTTTATACTGTAGTTTTATGCTGATTTTATGTGTTTTAATCTTCTATCTTTTAAGTCATTTAATCTGTCATTAACAGTAAAGGGCCTAGGATATTGTGTTGGGTATTGTAGCAATAAAATGTATTATAAATAATTATTCTAGTTTCCATGCTTCCCCTACTTCTAATAGGCATTATTAATGCTGAGTGGGGAAAAATATACTCAAAAATCTCATCTGCCTAAGTAAGAATTTGTGTGGAACTGTGACTAAACAGCAGTCTGTATAAGCTGGTATCTGCCCTTCTTCAAAATCATAGTTATACAAAGTGCAAGGCCCCATTAACTCAATTAAAACTACTCACATGAATAAAGTTTTGCACGCGCTTAGAGTTTTGCAGGAATGGGACTTAGATCAGGACTTTTCTTCTTCAAGGCATAGACGTACACTGGCTGCTAAATCAGCCTTGCAAAATTTGTCATGAGAATTTTTCATCCCAGGCACAAAATCTAATTGCCCTATCCTAATGATAAAAGCACTTACTTGTAAAATATTTTACTTATTCAAGGTGATATTAGTAAGCTGCTTGCAAATACACAGGATACATTCTACAGTTTAAAGCCCTCATCCTGTACTCTGATCTCTGCCAGTGGACCATTACTCCCATCTAGATCCCAAATGCAATTAATGGGCTCTGAATATAAGCAAGGGTCCACTCCTAGAGATCAGTTTGTAGCATTAGAGCTTGGTTTAAAAGACCAGAACACTGAAATGATGTAGCCAAATACATCTGTGGTGCAACTCCATTGAAGCTATTGAGAGATCAGTGGTTTATGACAGGGATTAATCTGGCCCTTCCTGTTTTGGCTACAGAGTCATGAAGGTGCTTCAACAGTGGTGCATTTTGGAGGCAGGAGAAATGGGAAAAAGAAATAGCCAGAAGAATTAAGAGATACAAGTAAACAATTTCCTGTGTGTAAGTGCTGTACTTCCATTAGTGGCCCAACCACAGTCAACAGAGCTTATTTTAACTGGGTCGAGAGTGCCCAAAAGGGGTTAGCTGTTCTGAGTGTAGTTGGTGCACAAAGAAACACAACTCTATTCTTTCAACAATGATTCTTTTAGAGGGCTCCTCTCTATTGTGTATTTTAAGGTTTTATACAGGACATTTTCTATTAAAAGAACAGTTCATAACAGCATTTATCCTTTTAGAGAACATGATGCCAATAATCTTCTCACACATGTATGCATTTTTACTAGATAACTTATTTACCTTGGCTGTTCTTTGATATTGTAACAGGTCTGTTCTTAGGAGATATAATTGTAACTGTGTGCCTGTTTTACTAGTCAAATAAGTAGATGGTAACTGTCTAGCCTTGGAGAGAAGCAGAATCTAAGAGTTCTAAACGCACGTAGGTAGGCAAGCATATATAAGACAAGGAAAAATATAGAAAAATGGAACGTCTGAAAGATGTAAATCTGTGTTTATTCCATACCCAGATGTATTAACTGATGCGAAATCTTACCCTGTAGATTACATTAAAGAATGTTTTGATTTCTCCCCCCATCATAAACAGCTTTCAAGATCTTTTTAAAAGCAGCCAAAGCAACACAGTTAAGCATTAGAGTGTAAATTTAGGTGTTTTCTTTCCCAGTATGAATTAGCTGCAGAGAATGACAATCCAAATGGAGGGAGGGAGGGAGGGAGGGAGGGGGGAATAGAAAGAAAATCGAAAGCTACGTTAGTCCTACATATGTCCTCCCTTGCTCATTTTAATATATAATACTTATCTATACACACACTTCAGACACATATGTGGGTGCATGGATGGATGGATAGATATTCTCCTCAGTCCCTTCAGGGCTGTTGTTTTACTTCCCTCTCTTGCTTTCTATATAAAATATTAGTATTGAATGGCACAAGCAGGAATATAGAAAAACCTTCTCCCCAGTACATCCTTCGGTTTGGAAAAATATCGGAATAAAGTATCTGGATATTCTGTTCCTTCCTGCCTTCTCGTGCTTAACGATACATGTTCTTTAAAACGTGTCCTCCATAGTGTTTCTTCTCTTCTTCCGACAGCCAAACAGCCCAGCGGAGGAGAGGTGCGGCGGAGAAAACGTGGACTTTCATACCTGACATCCGAGTTTGCCCTGAGAAGAGAGCCAGTGAGGACCAAACTTCCCAACTGCATCTTGGACAATGTCCCCCCAGCATACTGCTCTACCGGGTCAACCCCCTTTAATAGCAAAGAGGGGCCCCCGAGAGTTTGCAGGAGCAGTTTGAACTGTGGCTTTCAGTGACCCTAGAGAGCTCTTGCCATCTGAGAACTCAGCCCTGGGGCAATCACGGTCCGGAGTCTTCTAGAGACGCTTCATGCCTATGGATGTAGTAACCCAACATGTTTCACCTCAGGGAGGCAGCCCCCTAGCCCTGCCAGAGATGAGGAAGAAGTTTGTGTAACGCTGGCTCTGCCTCCCATGCTCTTGCTAGTGCTTTCCGTGTGTGACTTGTTTAAAGCCCCTGCAACTGCAAAATCCCCTTGTTCCCGGCCGGGGCTAGATCCCCCTGCTCATTCCCCTCCTCCGATCTCCCCGCTGCAGAGGGCAGGCGCTTGCTGCTTTTGCCCCTGGAATTGTGCAGGGAGCGGTGCGGGGGAGGGAACGTGCTGCACATACACACACAAACTCCTGCAGTTTACCCACGCTTTTTCCAGCTAAAACGTGCATTCATCTCACTCCGAGCAGCCCCTGGACGGGTTGCTGCTCCAGGGACGTGTCCCCCTGTGTCCTGAGATTGGACTCGATCGTGGCGTTTAGTTTGGGTTTTTGCACAGGGGCACTTCTAGGATCTGATGAGCGTTTGTAGTTCGCTTCCTCCTGCGCGTGCTATGATCAAATCTGTAATTTCAGAGGTTATTTTCGGCAACCAGCTTTGCACAGTGGAAGATCTGCTGGGAAGAATCCTCTGAAAAGCAGCCACGAGGGAGGATGGCACAGAGGGGCAGCTGTCAAGCTGGCATGCCACTTCTCCTGTCCTTGGTATGAGGCAGGGAACAGGGGGTCAGACCAGGAGGGCTGACCCTGCTCCCCATCTCGCCCTGCCTGCATGTCTCTCGGGCGCGGTAGAGATTGTGGGGGCTGCTGCTGAGCAACAACACTGCTTCAAACTGAGCCTCAACTTAATACAGCAGGGATGGTAACACTACAGCAGCCTCCTCGGCGCTTCCAGGACAGCAGGAGAACCAGGGCTTTGCTTGCCACTGCCTAATGCCTGGGACTAAAATGGAATTTCTCACCTGGATTTTGCCGTCCTTGGTTCTGCTGTGCACCCAGCAGCACAGGTGTATCAGGTAAGGCCGTGGGTATGTGTGTGTGTGTGTGGGGGGGGTGTGCTCCAGGGTCTTTACTTATGTGTCATTATCCCCCTTTGCCAAGGACGCCCTGAGTTCCTGGGCTGCGGATCTCTGTCTGGCAGGGAAAGTGGGTCTCGATTGGAGAGTTTGTCACAAGGTGCCCTACTTTTATCACTATTCCACCCTCTGAGCAGCAGCGTCCCGGGTTAATCAAGTGGGAAGCCCGTTAACAGGATGTCTGGGGAAGGCTTATCTCTAGGGCACTTGGTCTAAATTGGAGGCAATCTCTAAAGTTAATGGCATTTCACAGGCCCGGGATAGTCCCGTCCCTGTTTCAAAAGCAGCAATCCCTGCAGTTTGGCCATAAAACTCGGCTAACTGGTGACTAAGAGCCTCCCCAGACGTAACAAAAAACCAGACTGCAGAGATGCATGTACTGTAGCTGTGCCCAAAGCTTTAGCTAAGGGGCTTCATTCCACGGCCTGGGGCTCCAGCCACCATGTGGACCTGGGAGAGCAGCAGAGGGCTGGGAAAGTGCTCAGAGAGAAGTTTGAAAAACAAAGCAAACCCCTTTAAAAAAGTGTAGGGCTAAATCTGTGCAATTGTTAGTTGCGTTCACTCCGAAGGTGTTAGCTAGGCAACCAGCTCGGATCCAATTTGCCATGTTCTTTATATACTCTCCACGGATCTGGAGGCTGAAAGTGGAGAAAGCTTGCCATGGTTATGCAATGAACGCAGAAGGGGGAGGAAATCTTTAAAAGAGAGAGATCTAGTTCAGGGCATCTAAAAGCAATGCCCAAGCTTTTCCAGGCAGGCAGCCCTGGGAAGGAATGAGGGGATTCCCCATCTCCTCAAAAACAGTGGATATGCCTATTTGTATTTGGGGGCTTCAAGACGGAGGGAATAAAGGCCAAGTGGTGATTGTGCACAGAGGAACATGGTTACTGTGGTGTTTGGGATTATTTGCTGAGGTTTTATTATTTTATTGAGAAGCAGGACAGTCCAGTGGTTAGAACAGGAGTCAGGCAACTGAGTCTTATGCAGGACTTTGCCTCTGATTGACTGTATGACCTTGAGCAAGGTACCAAAGGCCAGATGCTGATACATTTACACGAATACCTTACTTCTGAGGCATTCCTGTGCCTTAAGAGGGTCACTCAAGGAGTAAAATGCTACTCACTAGGTGAATAAGGGTGTCAGAATCTGCCCATAATTTCAGTACCACAGTTTCCCCACCTATACAGTTAGGATAACATTGTGATTTTTGGCTGAAAGGTGCTGTACAAGTGCAAAGTATTATTATTTTAAATAAGCAATTACTCTTCTCTAGCCTGTGACTTCAGGATCTGTTTCAAGGCATAGCAAGAGCCTGGATGTGTACAATGTGTAATTTGTTACATAAATTATTTTATTACTGGATTAATTGCCTAGTTACTTGGCTTTCTTCCTACAATGACACAATAGTGATGAATTGTTTGTTAGAAATACATATACTTCGTAACAGAGGAAGGGGACAGCTAGAAAAATACAATTGCTAGCTTTTGAGATTTAATATTCTGTGTTCAAATGATGTTAGCGGTTTATCTTATCTAAAATTGCCAATAGCAAAAGACTCTGAGTTCAAAGACTACTGTGTTTAGTACAGTGCAGTCTTCTGAAAGATCACTTAGAACAGGGTTCTCATTGCAGATGAAGTGGTGAGCTGTATTTGAACAGAAAAAAGGCTTAATGGACACCTGGTGTATTGCACCCTAGCCAGACAATAATACAAATAATAAATAATAATCCTGGAAACCAGCCTGCAAATAATTTTACTCAAGTTAAATTAAATGGAACTACACAAACGAGTAAAATTACTGATGTGTAAATGTTGGCAGGATTGGGCCCAAAGTTTTTCTAATGAAAATCTGCATTCCTGAGATTTTGGGTGGGAACCATGAAACCAATGACAGTTAACATGGCTGGTGAAACGTTGGAGCTGAGCATCAGCAATTGCAAACCAGTTTCCACTTGGTTTTTAAGGCTGGACAAGGAGAAGAATTTCACCATTGAATGTTAACCAAAATAAAGTTTAATGTATGTATTCTAAAGTTGCCCTTGGGTTATTGAATCATTATTTACAACCGAGCAGAAACCGGTTTCCATTGAGTTCACATAGGACCTGATCCAAAGTCCACTAAAATCAATGGATAGCCTTCCATAAACTTCAGGGGACTTTGGGTCTGGCTCTAAGTCCTGAAGACAATTCTTAGTGCTATAGCATTTGTAAGCAGCAAACTTAGACATACCAGACTCTTTACAGGTGATGTGATTCCTTTTCCTTATTTTAAAAACGCAATGACATTCTAACTTATTTTCTGGTTTAAAAATCAATTAAAGCATTTTTAAAAATGCATATTTAGCATTAATCTTATCCAAACCCCACTATCCAAACTGAGCTTCATGGAGAAATGTGTGACTAAGGCTGCACAATCCTCAGGTTGAAGTCCTGTGCAAATGCGCGTAAATTCGGTGTGCGCTAACCAGTGTTGCCGAATTGTCACCTCAGGGTCCTGTTCTAGTCTCTTGGACTGATGCATATTCCTTGGCCACTGCAATAACTCATCTTGTAAGGGCCTGGAGAAGAGTATACTTTTCTCCGTCTACCCTCTGTGCCAGAGATGCACAGGTTTGTATAGTAGAAGGTGCTTTAGCCAGGATATATTTTACTAGTAGTTTCGTACACTAAAATGTAATTTTAATGTAAAATGTAAAATTTTATCAGTGGCTACATTTCCTCTTTATTGATTTAATTTTGATTTTTAAATGTGATGCCTTGATCATAATGACTGCAGGGGTGCCAAAGAATACATCTATCTGGCCACAGATTCCATGGATTGTAGAGCAAGAGATTATTAAAAAGAAAGTGCTGTTTGGAAGATCCTAAACACCACAGTATTAGTTAAGGCTTCCCAAGGACCAGCTTTAAAGTTAAATACCAGAACTATCATCACTTTTTTTTTTTTTAAGGAAACACCCATAGCCTGCTCATGCTTGGCACTTTCTGAACATTGCCTATCTCAAATAGGATGCTCAAGACTGGTATAATTTGAGGTCTCCATTACTTGTGCTGTTTGACAAAAATCAATGAGCCAAATTCAGCCTTGAAGTCAGTGAAGTTGCATCAATTTATACCAGGGCTGAGGTTATCCCACTGTGTTTATTAGTAATATTGGTATTCGTTTGCAGCTTCCTATGTGCTTGGACAGAGCTTGGCACATTGCAGACACTCTCTTAATACAAATAAATAGTAATTGAGGTGCATTAAAAGGAAATGTAGTGAGATGTCTTCTCTTGTAGTGGGAGAGATTCATGTGCAGTACTTACTCCGATTATTATTAATAGGAGTCATGCGGATGTCATGCTCAAAGGTTTAAAAGGCCCCTGACTCTCTAACTCGCCAGTGAAATAGCTTTTAATTCTCTAATTAAAAATAGACACATAATCTTTTATACTTGTTTAAAAAATAATTCTATTTGTATGTAATTAACTATCCTATTGAATTGTACATCTCTCAACCTTTTACTCCCAGTGATGAGAAGAGAGGCTTGCAAATGTGAAATATATGCGAAGAGTAGACTACTTCATGCAGTTTAAAACTCACGGAGAAATGGAAATAAAGACTTTGATGTTCATAAGGTTGCCATGAATTAAGCCTAATGCTTTTTCAATTACATTTCAAAATATGGAACATATTTACAGTTAGCTTCACTTAGAGTTAAGGATGGCAGATGGAAAGGATACACATATTACTCTGGATAATCCTGGAGCCTGATACAGGCTAGATCATTCACTGACCTTGCCTGATATTTAAAGGCCTTTTTCCAGGAAAAAATGGCAGAGAAAATGATATTGAAATGAAATAAATTTACCTCCATACTAGTTCTCTGGACCACACACAGTCAGCTATTTAACAGACTGATTCTTTCAGGTGAAAATATCCATTTGCAGATGCTCAGTTGCCCACAGACAGTGTAGAATGTAGGCTGGTTGGGTGACTTAAAGGTGAAATAGGAGAGATACAGGGAGCGAGAAATTTTCCCCACTGCACTTTTAAAATGAGAATACATGGTCGCTAGTGTGGATTACTGTGGCCTATCTACAAGTTTGATCTAAATTCAGCACTGCTGATGGCCATTGACTTGCAGAAGGTGCTTGGGCTTTTTGTGTTGGAGAGAGTAACTGAGATTCCTATCTCTCTCTATTCTTGTTCAGCAGCCACTGGACAGTGCATTCATTCCCACATGGCTTAAGTGAAATATTTACCAAGTCTTTTGCTCACTGATATCAGGGAATTTTGACTCAATACGTTCAAGGAGTGTCCCAGGAGATAGTAAGAAGCGGGCAATATCCCAGTTGATAAACCATGCTGCATTAGTGAAAATGCATTTATTTTGCAGCTGGTTGGAGAGACACATCATCTGAATTAGGTGTATATGTTACCCACATCCCCACTGTTGGCTGTGTTTATACCCCTAGGAGAGCTGCATTTCTTGCGAATATTTATTTGAGGGGCTTTGTAGTTTTCCCAAGTTGTATAATAACCATAAACATCAACTTTTTCTACTAGACAGGAAAACTAGATTTATTTATTTTTTTTCAAGAAAGAAAGAAAAATGAGGCTCTTTTCCATGGTGAGCTACCAATTGCATAGATCAAAACATCAGAGAAATGTAGGTCTAGAAGGGACCGCAAGAGGTCATCTAGTCCAGCCCACTGCATTAATGCAGGACCAAGTAAACTAGACTCCCTGACAAGTGTTTAACTAACCTGTTCTTAAAACTCGCCAATGATGGGGATTCCACAACTTCCCTTGGAAACCTATTCCAGAGCTTAACTGCCCTTACAGTTGGAAAGTATTTCCTAATGTCTAACTTAAATCTCCCTTGCTGCACATTAAGCCCATTATTTCTAGTCCTACCTTCAGTGGACATGGAGAACAATTGAGCACCATCCTCTTTATAACAGCCCTTAATATATTTGAAGACTGTTATCAGGTTCCCCCTCCTTCTTGTTTTCTCAAAATTAAAACATGCCCAGTTTTTTTTTAAACTCTTCCTCATAGGTCAGGTTTTCTAAACCTTTTATCATTTTTGTTGCTCTCCTCTGGATTTTTTCTCAACTTTTCTCAACTCAAGTTTGTCCTCAACTTTCTTAGAATCATAGAAGGTTAGGGTTGGAAGAGACCTCAGGAAGTCATCTAGTCCAACCCCGTGCTCAAAGCAGGACCAACCCCAACTAAATCATCCCAGCCAGGACTTTGTCAAGCTGGGCCTTAGAAATCTCTAAGGATGAAGAATCTACCACCTCCCTAGGTAACACATTCCAGTGCTTCACCACCCTCCTAGTGAAATAGTTTTTCTAATATTCAACCTAGACTTCCCCCACTGCACCTTGAGAACATTGGTCCCTGTTCTGTTATCTGCCACCACTGAGAACAGCCTAGATCCATCCTCTTTGGAACCCTTCTTCAGGTAGTTGAAGGCTGATATCATATCCCCGCCACTCTTCTCTTTTGCGGACTAAATAAGCCCAGTTCCTTCAGCCTCTCCTCATAAGTCAGGTACCCCAGCCCCCTACTAATTTTGTGGCCCTCTCCCCAATTTGTCCACATCCCTTCTGTAGTGGACAAAACTGGGGGGGCCCACAACTGGACGCAATACTCCAGGTGTGGCCTCACTAGTGCCAAATAGAGGGGAATAATCACTTTCCTCGATCTGCTGGCAATGCTCCTACTAATGCAGCCCAATATGCCATTAGCCTTCTTGGCAACAAGGGCACACTGTTGACTCATATCCAGCTTCTCGTTCACTGTAATTCCCAGGTCCTTTTCTGCAGAACTTCTGCTTAACCAGTCAGTTCCCAGCCTGTAGCAGTGCATGGGATTCTTCCGTCCTAAGTGCAGGACTCTGCACTGTCCTTGTTGAACCTCATCAGATTTCTTTTGGCCCAATCCTCCAATTTGTCTAGGTAACTCTGGACCCTATCCCTACCCTCCAGCATATCTACCTCCCCACAATTTAGTGTAATCCGCAAACTTGCTGAGGATGCAAGGCATCCCATCATCCAGATCATTAATGAAGATGTTGAACAAGCCCACCCCCAGGACTGACCACACGTCTTAAAGTGTGTCACCCAAAACTGGAAACAATACTCCAGCTGAGGCCTCATCATTGCTGAGTAGAGTGGAACAATTGCCTCCCATGTCTTACATAGGACACTGCTGTTCAGACACCCCAGAATTATATTAGCCTTTTTCTCAACTTCACCATGTTGTTGGTGCATATTCAGTTTGTGATCCACTATAACATTTAATTTTTTTCTTCCCAAATGTAGTACTTCACACTTATTTTTATTGTATTTCATCATATTGATTTCAGACCAGTTCTCAATTTGTGAAAGTCATGTTGAATTCTAATCCTGTCCCGCAAAGTGTTAGCAATCCTTTCCAGCTTGGCGTCATCCACAAATGTTATAAGCATGCTGTCTCCACATTATTATCCAAGTCATTAATGAAAGTGTTGAATAGTACCGGACCCAGGACTGACCCCCACAAAACCCCCCTAGAGACCTTTTCCTGTTTTGACAGATAATACTACGAGTACATTTTTTCAACCAGTTGTGCACACATTTGATAGTAATTTCATTTAGATCACATTTCCTTCACTTGGTGTTCAAGCCAGGGCTAAACACCACATTTGTGGTGATGCAAGTCATTGCCCTGAAAGAGAGAGTGCAGACGAGGGTTAAAAAATCCTCTCCTGAACTTCACCTTGCAGAAAACTTTCCAGAGAAATGATCCAGGAGCTTGTTGCCCTCCTGTCAGCATGGCACCCACTCTGACTTGGCGCAGGGTAAAGATAACCTCTTTTTTTTATTGTGTGCTGGTGTAAGCCTCTAGAGTTTTAGGAATTAATAGCTTACTTTTATATGGTGCCTTTCATCCCAAAGCACACTGTACAAAAGCTTAGGTCAAGAAATGAAGTTGCTGAATCAGCTGAAGGTGGTTTCATTTCTTCCCATCTTTATTACTTGGATTACAAAATGCAAATCCTCTTCAGCTTGCATTTCCATGCCAGTCCTCATGTTTCCAGGTAAAATTCATGAATAACATCTCAGGCCTCAGATAATCCCCATGGCTCATCATGGGTGAATGGACTTCTCTGCTCTTGCACACAGCCTTTGGAAACTGGGTCCTGTGTAGGAAAGGCCACAGGGGTGGGGCTATGGAGGTATCCCACACACCACGCTGCTGGCAGGCCATCTCTATCACCCCCTCTCCCTCCCCACTCTCGTGGCAGGCTGTAGTGTGGTGCGGAGGATGGTTTATGTGGGTTCTCCGAACTTGCATGAATGTCACTCCAAATATGAATTTCACCATGTTTTCCATCCAGTCAAATAGTAAAGAGTCCCTAGTATTTTTCATTAGATTAGGTTAAAACAAATAAAAGTGATCTGTCTAGTACAGCGGTCTGGACTGGATGACTTATCCTTCCAGTCCTACATTTCTCTGATTCTATGTACAATACTCTACTTGGATGTTGGTGGGGAATGGCTATTATGGAGACTTCTGAGGACTAGAAGATTTGGGGCCAAATTTAGCCCTGGAGTGAATGAGTATAATTCCTGTTGACAGGAGTGGAAATTGTGCCTACTTACACCATAGCTGAATTTAGCTCTTGGCCTACAGCCCTGTTCACTCCGGCACAAAGACTCTGCTGCATTATTCCTAACGCCTATATTCTTTTCCTTGATCCTTTATGTTCCACACAATCCAAATGAAAAATCTAGTGTCGTTTGGACAGCATGATTAGTTATAGAGGTTACCACCATGTAGATTAGGACCAAAATTAAGGTTTTTCATAGAAAAATCTAATATGAATAGACAGTTTTCAATAACCTAATTGTTAATGTTTTAAAATTAAATCAGTTTTTGTTTGTTTGGATCTACATATTCTCTGCCAGTGTTGGTAATCCAAGCAGCCAACACTGTGCTAGTGCCTGAGAAATAGAAAGTGACTAAAAAATAAGTGAAATTGACAAGTCTAATTTTCATTGCCCTGTCAAATGAAATTCAAAAAGGAAACAAGTTGTATAAAGCAAATTGGCTCTTAACAGTTCTCTGAGTTGTAATACTTTGATATCCGATCTGGTGTAAGTGGACATAGCTCCATTGACTTCAGTGCGACACCCATTAGTTACACTAACCTATACCAGGTGAGGATCTGACCCTCAGGCTTTATTAATAATAGGACCAAGATTCCTTTTTAATTTTGTGGTATATTGTGCTGTGGATTTTTAAGTAAAATTCCCCATGTATTGCAATCTGCTTAAAATGCGTTGCATATGTGGCCCATCCTTTTTAACCTGAGATTGTCCTTTTAGCTCTCTTATTCATGTTAATGCCACTACCATAGAACATCGACACAGGATAATACCCTCCCACTCTGTGGCATGCTGTAAATGCTGAGGCTTTTATGGAAAATAAATGTCAAGGGAAAATGAGGTGATCTTATTTGTCAAAAGATATGATGCTCCTGACAGTTCTTTTACAATGACTTTATTTCTGTTATAGCAAATGACTGATGATGAGTCAGTCATCTGGGGCTAAGTTCTCCAGGCAGCCACGTAACACATTTTGGTGTGAAAATGGAGCTGCAAAATCTGTTTTCTTAAATGTTTCAGATTCATTACGCAATAGTAGACATAGGACTTTGGATTTTTATAACATCTTGCAGCTAATGATCGCAAAGTGTTGTACACCCAAAAACCGGAAGTGCAGATTCTGACTTCCTTATGGATCAGGCCCCAAAGACAAGTACATGAGATAAGCAAGGGATGCATGCAGGAATCTCTTCACCCTCCACCGGAGTGCAGCCACCTCTAAAGCTAACCCTGTGAAAAACACAAGACCGGATGACAAATCTATCCCTAAAAAAGTGCATGGAATCTTTAATGACCTGGATTTCATGCCTATGTCTCAGGCCAAGACTTACAAATTACCCAAATAAATAAATACATAAATAAAAGTGAAACATTTAGAAACAAAATATTTGAAAACTATTCCCTTCTTCGCTAATCTGCCAAGACCATATTTCTGGATGTCATATGTCCCCTGGACGGACTGATAGCATCAGTGATACTCAAAACAGGTCAGGGAATGCAAAAGAAAATAAGTAAAAATATCACTGAGCTGCAATATTCACCCTCAGCTGCAGCAGGAGAAATGCAGAACCTTGACTTTAGGTCTTGGCAGGTGAGTGAGTGAAAGGGTAACTTCACTTAAGTAAATGTTGGCCTTTCGATATCAAGGCAATAGGCACCTAAGAAATATCAAAGATAATAGATAGAGATAAATGAGCTGGCTGCACAGGTGAACAAGACCCAGCAAATAGAAAAAAATATATAGTTGGAATAAATCATCATAGCCTCCGTTGAAGTCAGGCTATGCCAATTTACCCCAGCTGAGGATCTGGGCCAGCAAGTCCTCTGAGATACTTAGATAGGTGCTGTAGCTAGCTAGGTGAGTCAGTGTGTCAAGAGAATATTATAAATGCATTTAAACAAGCATCCCTAACCTTATGAGGTAATGAAATTATGAGCTAATGAAATTTCATTGTTGGGCAATAACTGTCCCCATGCGTCTTCAAGGTCACTTTATGCCTTGACAGCTCTATTAATTCAGGACGGCAATGTCTCTGTTACTCAGAGCTTACATTCACATGCTGTTATCCCAAAGCTTCCTTACATTATTAACTCCATTCACATGTGGCAAGAACGTCATCTCTGGGATAATCAAATATTCCCTGTTCAGCCCATGGTGAGAGGAAACATTGTTCTGGTGGCTGATGCTTGCAGTAAGTGTAAATACTGAGCTGAATACACCCTTAAGTGACACAGTTTGGAGAAAAAACCCTTGTGCCTATGTGGGTCAATGTCACACAAATGTTCCAAGAAAGTTATATAAGTCCCAAGGCAAGAGCTGTTTATGGTATATTAATCTGCAGCCTTTCATCAATATTTTAAAAGGTTTCTCTTCTGCTATCAGCAATATTTTTTTTAAGCTCCATGCTTATTGCAGAGCTGAGTGGAAGCAGCTGCACGGATGCTCCGACAGCTCTGATGTGGTGCTTGCATCCAGTTACATGTGTCTCTGAGAGACTTGAGAGTTACCCACACACCCTGGTAGATAGGATCTTGTTGCTAATTTATAGTCCAACAAATACTTCCCATTTCAACAAGCAGGTTTTCATACTAATTTTCTGATAGCAGCAGGAGAAGCTCAAGAGCAGAGGCGTAGCGAGCGCCCTCCGTACCCTCCGACCGGAGGGGGCCCCGCAAGGAAGGGGGCCCCTAAAAGTGGCAAAATAAATACCGCATTCCAGTTTCTGCATTGTAAGGGGCCCCGCCCGGACATATGTTCGGAGGGGGCCACCGTTCGGAGGGGGCCACGTTCTTTGTTGCTACGGCCCTGCTCAAGAGATTATGCTGTCAGCTGAGTGCGTGTGTAGTTTTACAGGCAACTCCTATTAACTTTAAGCTGACCTGGGAACTCCCAGCAACTGGCACTGAAAGTGGAGTTCTAGAGAGCAAATGCTGATTCTATTTTTCTGGAGAAATCTGAAACTTCCATTCAAAGAGTGTTTTCGGAATAGTCCTTTCAGGACTTTGCTCTTTGCTGCCTCTCTGCTTTTCTCAACTTGTTCACCCTTTTGACCAGAGCTTTGCGGCCATTTCAGGTCGCATAAGTTTGCATCCCCTCAAATTTGCTTTTCTTTTTGTGTTTGCATGGGCCTATTGTGCTTTTCACAAGAGCAGGGATGATAAAACTAGTCTCCTGGCTCTATTCCAGCTGAATTACGTTCTTCTTCCCTGAATTCCCCTGCTGTTACAACTGTGTATGTTCTTCACCTCCTGACTGTTGTGTAGTGTTGCTTTGAGCTGTTAGTTGCTATGCTCCATTATTGAGGTAGCTTCATTTCAGTGGTAGATGAAGCAATTCCTGAATGCACTAGGTGAAGTACTTTGTAGTTTTCTGGGACTCCTCCACCTTTTCCCTTCCATGAGGCTTAGCAAGTGAGCCCTTACCATATGCTCACTTATTGTCTTTCCTTGACACAAAATGACTGTCCTATTATCGCCACCTCTCTGGGCAGAGTTAAGAGGAAGAGGACCTTTGGAATTTTCCACATCCTTTACTCTTTTTGGGACTCCTAATCCTTTATCCTGCCTGTTCCATCTCACACTGAGCCACTTAGAAACTCCATTCTCTTTCACATCCAGGTGGATCTGGATCTTTGAGAGAGAGGCCTGGAATTAAGTCACCAGTGTCTGCAGGTGAAGTTTAACTCTTGTCATCTCACCAGTAGGAAATAGATTCCCCTCCTCCCCCCCCCCCCCGAAGAGTAAAAATTGATGAAGGCAAACTTGGCCCCCTGATGGTGTCACATGTTATGACTGATTTGTCTCAGGTTCATTCAACTCACAGGGCTTCTCTATGGTCTCCGCAAGGTGTTCTTTGGTGTATAGTACCTTGGCCACTAGAACTGGGGCAGAAGTAGTTCCTGAGCTCACTTAAGCAGCGGTTTGGTGGATGAAGGAGAAAGCCCTGCAGAACCTGTGAGAGTGGGACTGTGGAGACCAGAGAGATGGCCATTATATGAGGGATGGATAGATCAGTGGCTGCTTTTTTAATGATTGTAAAATGTTTGCATTTTGATTGATACTTTCTAGCCTGAGGTTTGTTAGTACTGGGGTCAGGTTGGCTTTGGGAAACAAAGATCTTTTAAAAATTGGATTAGGTAACTGGAGTTAGCAAATATGACTTGAAGCACCTAGGGTAGACACAGTTTAACACCTTTAAAATTGTGTTAACACATTGTGTTGTTAACCCAGAGGTCCCAATTTCCTGACCCAGCAAGAACACCTAGAAGGTGCTTAGCAGTGGTAGATAGATGGTGCCTAGGCCATCAATAAGCTAAGGCCTTTGAGTATGTTGGTACTCCAGTGCTCTTACTTTTTCCACATAATCTCTGTTATTCATATGATAATTATAGTATATTTGGTTTCATTTGAGCACTTAAAGATTCCTGTTAAATGAGTATGTTGCTTTATTATGCTGTCAGTTGAGTACACAGCGAAGCCAGCTTATGGCAAAGTCCGGTTTGTCACACAACATCTTCACTACAACTGGAATTACACCTTGTATATCAAGATGCAGTGAAGCAATTCAGGATTGATGGTCTTTCTTCATAAACCAAATCTCTCTATCTCCACATCCCTCCATAAGCAGGTTCCACAGAATTCATTAATAACAGAATTGTATTCCATTTCTTTTTCATATTGGAGGAAAAAAGGAAGTTGAATTAAAAACAAGATCCTAGTTTGGTTCCAGTGACTAACTTTCTCAATTATTTTTTTCACAACAAGGAAAATAAATCAAGTCATTTTAAACCTTGGTTTTATTTATTTAGGAGGAAAAATGAACAAACTAAAAGATATTTGTTCTTGACCTTATGTCCCCAAGGTAGTCTGTAGCCTTGTCTACACTCTCTTTTAGTCTAAACATCATTTGTCTCCTACCCCCACAAATAAATGAAACAATCCTCCTATCAACTCTCAGTACTGCTCCAATCATGCTGAGTTGCCTACATTTTATCAGAGCTCTAGTAATGTACATGTAAGTCTTCTAGTTTTTTTTCTACCACATTTTATTTTTTCTACACATGGTGAGGTTTTAAAAGCTTGCTTGGACACTTATGGTTTGGTGTGTTTTTTTTTTAACCAGAGCAATGAATGACATTGGAGATTACACAGGCTCCAACATAGAAATATCCTGGTTACCTAATCTGGATGATTTAATGAAAGGATATGCACGGAATTTCAGGCCTGGAATTGGAGGTGAGAGTCTGATTTATGTCTTTTCTGATTTCTAATGTGTTCCTTGTATAATCTAATGGCTGAAATGAATGTGAATGTCTGCCCTTTGCTGGATAAAATTAAGTGTTTGTGAATGTCTTGCTCTTAGATGTAGTGATAATAATAGTAAGAATGGTTTTTGTTTGTTTTGTTTTTTATGTCAGCCTTTGCAAAAAGTCCCAGGGCACGTCACAATCTAGCCCAATTAAAAGTTGCATCAAACCAGTTATCTTTTCAATTTTGAGTTCAAATTTGAATTTGCTGTGCCAGAGTTTCTCAGTGATCACGCTCCTTCCCCCACACTATGAACAACCCTCTTGTTTTGTGGCTTTGGAATAAAAACAAAACTCAGAGCAGGTTTGTCAAGAGGTTTCCAAACCTTCCAGGTACACCTGGGCCAGTCTACAGGATTGTGTCAAAACCATGCTCACTGTGCCATTCCACCTGGTTCCAAAGCAAAAGTAAGGGAAACTTGATGGTTTCCACTGAGTTTTGCTTTGAGATTTAGCATTTGTCTGAATTGGAAGCTCAAAGCAAAACTCAATGGATGTGAATGCATTGTGGGCTAAAGGCAAAAATGTTCTCCTGAGTCCTTGCACGGTGATTCTGTCAAGTTTCACACATGTTATTAAAAATGAGAGAGGCCTAACCCACAATGTTTGGAGCCACACCTAGTCCCAGGTCATTGCAAATTTCAGTGGCATTTGGATCTGGGGTGTTGTTCAGGTCCTTTAAAGTTGAAGTCAAAGGGCCTAATTCCTTTCCATTCATCAATGGGAGTTTTTTCATTGACTTCAATGAGTGTTGGATCAGGCTCTAAACAGGCTTTTTTTCTCAGGTGAAAGAGCAAATCAGTCCATGAGTTGGGGCAAAAACATACCAAGATGTCAGGTTCCCTGGTTACAATATAAAGCGTAGCAGTGCTCTGAATTTAGGGCAATCCAGTGAGTCTGCAGACATCAACCTTAAACAGTGTACTAAATAAAAGGAAAATAACTCTGTGCTTTTTGGGCCCAGTGTTACTGAAATGCTTTATAAGGAAGTAAAATCAGTTGCCCAGATTTTCAAAAGCAACTAGTGATTTTGGGTGCACAACTTGGGATGTCTTGAAGGGGCCTGATTTTCAGGAGGTGGGGGCTCAGCAGTGTGTGAAAGTCATGGCCCTTTAAGGTGTCTCAGTTTGGGCCCCTCAAAATGGAGACCTCCCAAATCACTAGTCAATTTTGAAAATCTTGGCCAATTTGACAAGGTTGTGGCTGGCCTGCAAAGAGACAATAAGACTTTAAACTTAGTAACTTGGCAACTATTATAGACTGTCCTGTAGCTCAAGGGGCATTTTGTTTTCCCTTTTGAACATGTGTGCAGTTCAGCTGATGCCCATGTGGCCTGTGTATGTATGTGGACCTGGATCTTTATAGAGTTGCAGCAACAATACAACATACATAGGGTGTTTAGATAGCATTGAGCAACCCCCCTTTCCAGTGTTCTTTCCAAAGGATCACTCTATCCCAATCTACAGAACAATGAACCTAGCAAAGCATGCATGTGAATAGAAGCAAAACTTCCATCTTGCCAGGGCAGAAGAAATTCTATTAAGAATCTGGATACGCTGGCAAGTCAGTCAGTTTATAATCAGCTTTAATTGGCACTCTCATAAGCCTTAATGTTATTTTTCACCTCAAGCAGCTACTTTCTAAAGGGGTGAAGTTTTCTTATCTTTGAAAATGTTAAAGAAATTACTTCCACTGATCCTTAAAGCTGAAGGCTTTAAGCAATACAAGCAGTTCCTATTTCCCCCTGAGTTCTTACACCACTCCTATCACCATGGTATCTGAACTGACTTTTGAAAAGTCATTTTGTGGTCCATATCAAGTGGTGATCATTTCTGTACTTGGATACTCAAAGTAGGTGTCATGATTTCAAGGGGTTGCCACCAACTGTCAAAGATCATGACCAACCTCCCTTTCTTTATGGCTAGATGGGAGGGTTTCTATGGAAACTTGGCATCACAATAAGAGGTTGGAAACCCATTGTTCTAAGACAGATTTTATTTCGGGAAACTGTGAGCAGGGGAAAGGATATTTAGGGATTCACTTCTGTGAACTGACTCCATATGAAAAGATTGACAAAGCTAGTGCATATGTAGTCACACCATATTAGGGTGACCAGATGTCCTGATTTTATAGGGACAGTCCTGCTATTTGGGGCTTTTTCTTATATAGGCTCCTATTACCCCCGACTCTCTGTCCCGATTTTTCACACTTGCTGTCTGGTCACCCTACACCATATCCTCCCCAATTTAACTGTCTCTTTCTCAGGCCCTCCTGTTAATGTTGCCCTAGCGATTGAAGTAACTAGCATTGACCACATCTCAGAAGTTAACATGGTAAGTTCCATTTAAACTTGTTAAGACTGGAAAGCTGGGAATGCTTATACTGTGGTGGTGGGAAGTATAGAAAACTGATTAGGCATATATGATTGTTCTACATAGAACGATCACTAGATGAAATGAATTGGCAAGGAGAGAAAAAAATGTCCTACATTTTTCAAGTGAAAAATTGATACAGGAAAATCCTATAAAGAACAGACTTACAGCTGCATGCTAGCCCATAGGCCAGATCCTCAGTGACTGTACATTGGCATTGCATATCTTAACTTGAGCGACACTGATTTGCACCAGCGAGGGATCTGGCTATGTATGTCCCATTTAAACTGGCTTAGAGGGGAGGGCAGGGTTGGAGTCTGAAGTATGTTGCCCTTATTGTTAGGAAAACTATTTTTAAGAATTAAATCCAATTTCTACTCCAATTCCACTTCCTCCTGGACACTTCTGGAAAGAGGCCTACGGAGCTCAGCCTCTTTTTTGCCCCTCTGCAAAGCCGCTGAGTTGTGGGATGCTCCCTTAACCATCGCAGCCATGCCCATACCCCTGAACAAAACAACAGGCTAAATTCTAGAGCATGTCCCGATACCATATATCTAAGAACTGCAAAGATCAACTGCATTTTTGTAGCCTATTAAGCCTGAAAGATTTATTTTTAAAGCTATAGCTGTGACTTATCACTGATCCCCTCTCTCTATTGCATTCACCTGGGGCTTTTATTTTTTTAACCTGACTGAAAAAAACCCTACAAAAAACCACTGGTCCTACTTAGGAAAGGTGCTCAGGAGGGATATTAACCTGATTCTTCCCATCAGTCTCAGACAGACATGCAGTTCTTGCTACACAGTATACCTGACAATGCCATTGAATCAGAGCAGTTAAACACATGCTTGGGTATCTTGGGGTTATCCATGGGTAGAAACAGACAAGAGACATTAAAATGTCCAGGCAGTTTTATTCTGATTGAGTATAAAAATATTCCAGCGCACAGGAAACAGCTATTAGATGTTCCAGGCTAATACAATGAAATTTGACCAGGCCCCAAGATATCATCATTGTGTTTGTTTCACATGGTTTGTTAACTGTTGGTTCTTCTTGTGCTAGGAATACACCATGACAGTATTTTTGCATCAGAGCTGGCGAGACGACCGGCTGTCTTACAACCACACCAACGAAACTCTGGGCTTGGACAGTCGGTTTGTGGACAAGCTCTGGATACCAGATACGTTCATAGTAAATGCCAAGTCTGCCTGGTTCCATGATGTGACTGTGGAAAACAAACTTATCAGGCTACAGCCTAATGGAGTCATTTTGTATAGCATCAGGTAAAGAGAGAGATAGATTTCTCTTGTGTTAGTTTTTTGAATAGACGCTAAAAAATAATCACCCCCTTTCCCTAGATTATTTTTAATACAACCATTCATTTTAAAAAACTAAAAAAAACACATTAGCCTGATGCATTTCTGTTGATGACCCCTCATCTCTCTGCCGGGTCTACACTGGAAAGTCACGTGTGGAACCAGTAACAAGTTTCCCGTCATGTAATCATTAATCACAAGTACATCATTAACAGAGCACAATCCTGCTTTAATTGGGGTTGTTCTACAGCCACCAGCCCAAGAGGCAGTGTGAACAGAACAAAGAGTTCCTGGGTTCTGTTGTTGAGTCTGCCATTGATTCCCTAAGTGACCTTGGCCAAGTCATCTAGAATCTCTCAGCTTTAAACTTCCCCATCTGTGCAATGGCAGTAGTAACATTTCCCATCTCTCAGGAGTATTCTGAGAAAAAGTTAATGTGTGCACAGTGCTTTGGAGCTGTAGGGTCAAATTCATCCCTGGAGTAACTTCATTGACATTACACCAGAATGGATTTGGCTCACAAAAGTCTATAATAGTGCTTATTTATTTATTTAGTAGTATCTGGTCTCGAACAAGTCATTTAACCATTCAGTACCTGTTTCCTCTACCTCAGAGGGGTGCTGTGAGGACTGGTTAGAATAATAGCCTAAATGGCTTTGAAAGTATTACTGTTTTTTGATGTGGGCATAGCAGCAAAATGAGGACAGAGACATGCATGGAAGTAAGCAACAAGCCACAGCTTTTATTAAACTTTAACACAGGGAAGAGGCACTATCTGCCCATCACCCATACTCTCCTGTACCAGGCATTTAATTTGTTCCAGTGTGGGGGTAACAGGGTTCCTTACCCTATAACTCATAACATGGGATAGGCTTTCCTCAGCCTACCCCCTAGGACTCAGCTTTCTCTGAGTCTTAGCACCTTAGATCCTGCCGTGAGCAGGACAGAAGGTGCAGCAGTGTGGGGACCTTGGCCTGTGAAGGTCACAAGGTCTAATCCTATCACCAAAATCCCAGGTCTTTTGCCTCTGGGAACCGTTCATTTTATTCTCTTAACTACACTGGAAACCAGCTGTAAGTTGCAACAAACAACTTCACCCCAGTACCTCAGTTAGGTGCCAACTCAAACCACTGTGGCTTGCAGATGCCGCAAAAAACTCCCTCCCTGGTTCTCCACCAACTGGCACATGGAAGGAATTCCTTCCTGACCCCTAAGTAGGCGATTGGCTAGACCTGCAGTATCTGTCAGGCTGGGTTCCCATTCCTAACTCAGGTGGGTAGGGTGGGCTGCTGGAATGGAGCCAAAAGAGGCTCCACACAGCCCCTGCAGCGAGTTAAATCCTGGGAGCTGGCAAATGCTGGCCAATCAGCTGGCCAATGGGTGCCAGAGACTCCTGGGGGAAGGAGTTACCTATTGTCCCTTGGTGAGTGTCTCCTTCCCTTGCTGCTGGGAAGGACTGTCCCCCTTTCACTGCCAGCCCCATCAAGTTCCCCCACCTGTTGATGCGGGTGAGTAGCATTTTAATAATAGAGGTAGGTTAAGGGTTTCCAACCCAGTCTTTGGATTATGGGGAAAATTACATGCCAAGCTATGAAAGCCTACAGCCCTCTCTGAATATAACTAACTGGTACTTTGATTTTCTTTGAACGGGGCAGGATTACCTCAACTGTGGCCTGTGACATGGACCTTACCAAATATCCCATGGATGAACAAGAGTGCATGCTGGATTTGGAGAGCTGTGAGTACGAAAGTCTGAGCACAGTGGTGCCTATAACATATGTTCTGTTGAAAGCCTGCATAGATAATCCTTGGTTCTGTGTGTCAACTTAAATCAATCAAATACAAGGACTGTTTTGGATTTAGTAAATATAAGGCCCAACACCAATTCCCTTGATTCCAAGTTTGGGCATCAGGTTATAGAGCCTTACAGCACTAGTTCAAAACTGCTGCAGTTAGGGTTGCCAGGTGTTTTGCTTTCGACCGGAATGCCCGGTTGAAAAGGGACCCTGGCAGCTCCGGTCAGCGCTGCTGACCGGGCTGTTAAAAGTCGTTGGTGGCGCAGCGGGGCTAAGGCGGGCTTCCTGCCTGCCTTGTCTCCGTGTGGCTCCCAGAAGCAGCGGCATGTCTCCCCTCCGTCGCCTACGTGTAGGGGCAGCAAGGGGGTTCTGCATGCTGCCCCCGCCACACGTGCAGGCTCCCCAGCTCCCATTGGCCAGAAACCATGGTCAATGGGAGCTGCAGGGGTGGTGTCTGCGGAAGGGGCAGTGCGCAGAACCACCTGGCCGCACCTCCATGTAGGAGCCAGAGGGAGAACATGCTGCTGCTTCTGGGAGGTGGGAGCTGCTTGAGGAACCACTGCACCCCTGACTCCCTCCTGCCCTCCGAACCCCTCAATCCCAGCCTGGAGCACCCATCTGCACCCTCAGCCAGAGCCCTCCCCCCCCCCCCCCCATGCTCCAAACCCTTGGTCCCAGCCAGGAGCACCCTTATGCACCCCAAACCCCTCAGCCCCACCCCAGAACCCGCACCCCCGGCCCTCCTCCCCTTCCCCTCCTTCATCCCAACCCAACCCAACCCAACCCACTGCCTCAGTCTGGAGCCCCGTCCTGCACCCTGAATTCCTCATTTCTGGCTGCACCCCAGAGCCCTCACCCCCAGCTGGAGTCCGTACCCCCTCCCGCACCCCAACCCCTTGAGCCAGCCTGGTGAAAATGAGTGAGTGAGGGTAGGGAGAGCGAGCGACAGAGGGAGGGGGAATGGAGTGAATGGGGGTGGGGCCTCAGGGAAGGTGCAGGACAGGTGTGGGGCCTTGGGCGGGGGAGGGGCAAGGGTATTCGTTTTGTGTGAGTAGAAAGTTGGCAATCCTAGCTGCAGTCCAGAACTATAAAACTGAATCCAGCAAGTTGCTGAGCACCCTCTATTCCCATTGGACATGGAGAATTGGAAGCTTAGGGCCTGATCCAAAGCCCCCTGAAATCAGTGGGAGTCTTTCTGTTAACTTCAGTGGGCTTTGGATCAGGCCCTGAGAGACAAAGCAGAGCGTACAGAGAGACTGGGCCCCAGGGCAAACTTCTGAGTGGTTTTTTTTTTTTCTCTAAGAGAAATCAAGAGGGGCAGAATTCCATGTGTGTGGGGACTGTTATTGTGACTAGCCCCCGTAAAGGGCTCTGTCTTTCCTTGGCAACACCTCACCCCTACACAGGAGTCAGTCAGATCCTGGGCTATAGACTGGTGACGTTCTATTTAGTGCTTACGTGGGAAACCTGTATAAATTGTGTCTATATTCTACTCAGGCGCCATCCTCCTCTTAATCAGTGTGTAATTCCCATTAGCCTTAATGCTTTGGGGACAAATTCACGACTGACGTAAGCAGGCACGACTCATTGACAGCAGTGAATTTGGCCTTTTGTGGCTACTTCAATGGGAGAGTAGAGTCCTGATGTTTCCAGAGATTTAGGACTAGCAGAGTACCTGAGCAGGGGCAAACACATTGCCACATTAGGGTGAGCGTCAGTCGCTCTCTTTCTTTTATAGCATTGACTCTGTTGTCTAGGCAGTTAACCACAATACATTTTCATCCTGTCAGAAATAGCAGTCTGCAGTTTTACTTATGTAATAAGCAAATGCAGAGGGAACAGACAATGAACTAGCAATCAATTCACTCTCCCGGCAAGTTTTGCAGGGATTTTTATTTATTTATTTAATTTGAGGATTTTTATTTCACTGCAATAAACATAAGTAGAAATAAAACCTCTTTAAACAAACATATTAAAGCAAAACCAGGGGAAACTTTCCCCCTGTTGTTTCCACATGCCGGGTTTCTGCTAGGCAACTCCTAACCCAAACCAAGGTGACTGTGTATTTCCACCTTCCTGCAGCATTGGTGTGATCCATTCTTAGTGCTGTTACGAGATACCTTGCTCTATTTCTGTCTAGACAGCCATTTCTCACTAGTAAGGGGATGCTGACAGGTTACACATTAGGGAACAGATTCTCTGCGGTGTCTAACTTCTGCAGGGCACAGCATGGGGGTGATGAGATGCCAGGTGGCTGAGTATAACTCTCTGATTCCCTGCCTCACCTTTGCCCCAAAGGTACAAGATAGAGTAGCCTCCGTGGATCACCTCATGGCCCGTCTTGCCTATCTTTACCTCTGATATGTCCTCTGCACCAGGGCCTTCAGAAAGGGTGATGCAGGGGCTAGCTTCATTGGCTCTATGCCTGCCCATGACATTGGGATAATCCCCAGTGTTGGGGTTGTGACCAGTCTTTGCTCCATCCGCTTTGCTTGACTGGCACAAAAGTATTGGAAGCAGCACAGAATCTACCCTTATAGATGTAAAAAAACCATTGTTTTTATCTGTGTTATGAATGAACACTTTAGATGATTCAACCTGAAGGAATCATTAACAATCTAATTTACTTTTCACTAATCTTGCTGCTTGGTTGCTGTTTTGCAGTTCTGTCAGTTTGGATAATGAAAATGTGCTACTCCATTCAGCTTTAATTTGTCGTCAGATTCTCATGCCTTAGCATAATGTTGCTGTGTTTGGATTGCAAACACTGCAAAGGAAATATTCTTTTATTAGTTTGTTTTCCAACTGTTTCCATTGGAATGTAAACAAAAAACACCATGGCCATTTTCTGTTGCTCTTAGGTTTTTTTAAAAAGCTTATTTTTAAGTTGTGTTCTCCACTTCAAAACTCTTCCAAAATTCTGAACAGTGTGGGCTAGCCTGGATTCTCCCCTTTAAGGGAACACTATTCTGGCTGGGTCACTGGCAACCTCACTGTTGATAGGACATTGAGTTATCCAGATTGAAACACAACATGTTTGCTGTGGGATTGATGATGAGCAGCATGGCAGAGTCATCTGAATTTCACTTTGAGCCCATCAATCTTTATTTTTCCCCAAACCTTTGCATTTATTCAGCTTCTTTTGGCAGATGGCTACGCTTCAGAGGATATCGTGTACCACTGGTCAGAAAACCAGGAGGAGATCCATGGACTGGATAAACTGCAGCTTGCTCAGTTCACAATCACTAATTACCGCTTCACAAGAGAAATGATGAACTTCAAATCTGGTACCAGATTCTGTCTCTTCATTGCAGACATGCTGTCAGCCACCACTATCTGTAATAGACAATCCCCTCTCTTAAGTAACCAGTTTAATGTGTCCATCTGATTTCCAGTACAATTTTATTTAGCTCATACCTAAAGAGACATACATTTTTTACTGGTCCCTTGGGTAGTCATTGCAGTATATCCTGACAAATCCATAGCCATCCTGGGCTTTGTGTTTGCCATAAGGCTGCACATGGCTTCCAATCAGCACTTCACAGCAACAGCAGAGCTAGAACTCAGATCCTCCTGCTCTAATTTGCAATTCAGGCTATAGGAGAATCTCCATTATTCCTAATAATATTGTGCTTATGATATCAAGTTGAGTAGTTCTGATTCCATCCACTAGAGGGTAGTGGTACACATACATACTAGCCTGCCTATTGCAATGTTTGTAAAAGCTTGAAGTCATTTATTCCCTACTGATTTTTATCCTCTTACATGTAGTTAAATGCTCATTTATGCTGCCCCCTTATCCATCAAGCTTTTTCCCTGTTAGTTTTAAATTAACATGATATTTTAAAAAAATCTAAATTTAGTGTCTGTAGGACTTTCCGCCGCAGATTATAAAAACCTTAAGGCAGATCACATTTTGAAACAGTGTCATTAGAGCAAGGGATTAGGAATCTGGACTCCTGAAATCTATTTTTGCTCTGCTACTGACTCACTATACAACCCAGGGCAAGTCACTTGACCTAGTTTTAGGACTAACAATGCTGACACTAACTATGTTGCCTCACAGGGGTTTTATGAGGCTTAATTGATGTAAAGCCCTTTGTGACCCTTGAATGAAAGATGATGTAAAAGTGCAAATCAGCGTCATTACTCTTGTATATTATTTTATTAACTGTGTAATTGTAAAGCCAACCTTCTAACACACAACTTTATATTTGTCCTTTGCCCACTCTTCCCACCAGCGGGTCAGTTTCCCAGACTCAGTCTCCACTTCCACCTGCGGCGGAATCGAGGTGTTTACATCATTCAGTCTTACGTGCCTTCCATCTTACTGGTGGCCATGTCATGGGTTTCCTTCTGGATCAGCCAATCAGCTGTGCCTGCTAGAGTGTCACTAGGTAAAAAGATTGTGGTGTTGGGATCTTGAAAGGGAGGACATGTGAAGGCCATATGTTCATCTCCAGTGTGCCATTATTGGAACAAAGCACATTTATGAATGCTGTGTCTGCACTGGCAAACCAATAAGTCCTTCAGCGGGTTTTCTTAATGCTTCAGTGTCTGTCACTGGTGGATGCTTCTGACAGGGCAGAATGAGCTAATAAAGGATGGAAAATAAAAGTTTAATGCTGTTATATTGTATCCCTAAAAACAATAGACACTACTAATAAAGAGACAGTGCTGCAGCCCTTACTCCCACTGAAGTCCTGAGTAAGAGGAGCAGGTGCTAAGAATAGAAAAGACTCTCCAGGGGTTGTTCTAATGAATCTGTCTATCTGTGTCTGATAACAGAAGCCACATTGAGATTTTCAGAGCTGCCTTGGGCATTGGGTACCCAGTTCAGAAGTGGGTGCCCACATCCCCTAGCTAGCTTTGAAAATCTCAGCCAGCTCCTCTCTAGGTAGAAGTGATTGTTTATTACCATTGGGATGTGTTACAGAACTCTAAGCCAAGCTTCTCATGCTCTTCCCCAGGTATAACTACAGTTCTTACTATGACCACTTTGATGGTCAGTGCCCGATCTTCACTCCCACGAGCCTCTGCCATCAAGGCACTAGATGTTTACTTCTGGATTTGCTACGTGTTTGTCTTTGCTGCTCTGGTGGAATATGCATTTGCACATTTCAATGCGGACTACATGAAAAAGCAAAAAGACAAGATGAAGGCGAGCAGACAGAGTGGAGAGGTCAGTAAGCTGTGTACTGGTGGCGCCATGGAAGGCTTTGAAAAACAACCACTCTGGATTATAACCTTGTCTTCAGCCAGAGTAAATACTCCCCTCTGCTGCCCTTTGGTAAAGTCATTCCCTGAATTGTTAACCCCACCATGTGAGTGTTTAGCCCCTGAAGCCACCAGGCTGATTGCTGCCTGTTGGCAGTACAAGTCAAAACCAGCTCAGAACAATTAACAGGATACAGAGCCGATAACCAATCATCCCCATGCCACAAGCGGTTGGGACTGATTCTCATTCTGTTCCTGTGTTTGGGACAGGGTGGGGGAGTGGGAGGGAAGGGACACAACGGGGCTTTTAAGCTACATTTGTGTTCCTTGTATTCTAGAGATGTACAGGACCTTTGGAGACATGTCCAGCCCTGGGTGTAGATTAGGGCAACCCCAATGTGCTCTGTTCAAATAGTCCCCAATATGCCCCCCACACCAGCCAGGAGCAGGGCCAGTGTAGAGCCTTATGCCAGTTCTACACCAGCCGGGGAGGCCCCATGCCCCAAGGATATTCTCAGGTAGTTGTTTACTTATGGACCCTCTGCCTGGCAAGAGGACCATAAAAGGGCTTCAGCAACCCTGAGAACATGCCCATTGTCTTCAGTGTTGTCCCATGGAGATTAAATTCTCCATTGTGTGCAATGGATTCCAGATAGATCCTATTTTGCTCAGCATGAATACAACTTGTGTTCCAAAGCAGACCTATGCAACAGGTTGCAAGAACAAAGCAATTGCTCATGTGAAATTCCTTCCTGGACCTCTTAATTCTAGATAGCTCAGTTGTTCCCTTCATGCCCTTTAAATGGCTGATGAGGCGGAATGAATTGATTAGGGAAAAATGCTTTTGACAATCCACAGTTTGCAAATTTCCCCTCACAAATCTGCAGGCATGTGAATCCCTGGACTTGATTTTTATTATGATTATTTATTATTATTTGATTGTTTATTAATTAATCTTGCTAAGCTGCTAGCAGATACAATTGATCTGCGCTCTTTACTGAAACCTACCCAGGAGCATCCACAGCCTTACAGGACCCACCCTGTGTTTCAGGCCAATCAGTTATCCTTTCAGCTGGGTAACAGTCTCTTTGGAGTGGATCAATACCACTTGTGAACCAGCCCAGGGCCGAGCATGCTGCCTCCGCAGTGCCTCAAGCCCCTGTAATAGTCCAGGGAATGTAAAATTATAACCAGAATTGACTCCTGAGTCTCCTGCATGGCAGAACAGAGCCATTCACAGCTCCCTCAGCCACTGCTAGCACTGGAACCAAGTACTGTCCATCACATTTGGCTCTCCTGCATGTCAGACCATTAGGCCACCTGGCTAGCTCTGATTAAGTATTCTGACTCCCTTCCCATGCAGATTGTCATAAGAGGTTCTTCTCTTTCATTTGCAGATCAATGTGAAGAACGCCATTGTTTTGTTTTCCCTTTCCGTTGCGGGTGTGAACCAGGAACTGGCCATTTCCAACCGGCAGCACCGAGCTCCCAAAACCCTACCCGGATCATATGGCTCTGTAGAAGTCGAAACTGGAGAGACAAAGAAGCAGCAAGAAACTAAACTGGAGAAAAAGAGCGGCTTAAAGTCCCTCTTCAAGCCCATTGATGCTGACACCATCGATATTTACGCCAGGGCAGTGTTCCCAGCAGCCTTTGCAGCAGTCAATGTTATCTACTGGGTTGCTTACACAATGTAAGAACAAAAATGTGCTCCCAGGAGGTAAACTGTGGGCCAGAATTATGCTCAGACAGTACAGAGTAACTGAAGAAACTGTATTGGTCCATTTCTTGTCAAAGTGCTTTCCAATGCGCTGAAGATATTTCTCAAATGCAGCAGAGTATCATTTTTGTTTGGCTCCTACAATCAACTCCAGCTAAAACTGGGAGGGGGGAAAATTGGCCATTACCAATTTGGTTTGATATATTTGTTATTACTAAACTCTGCCAAACAATCCAAGGTTCCTTTGTTCCCCATCTCATCTTGTCACATGTACATATCTTCAGTGAAGGTGCCACCACCAAATCCTAAAGCACAGTTGGTTATTTTCCCTTTTCAAGGTCAGCAGATAATGAGGCTCTGATTTTTCCCATACTCTTACCATGTCCTTTCTTACACCACAGCTAATCTCATGTTTTTACATGGGAGCGACTTTTCTGTGTCATGCCAGTTGTGGGACAATTCAAGTTTAACGGGGATAGGAAAATGGCAGTGATCTCTACATGTGAAGACTGTGGGATTGAAGTATTGGGAGCAGAGCAAGGCAGAGGGTTTTTCTTTAATTATTATTTGTCTTGGATAAAGTATTTAGAACACTTTTGATTCTCTTCTTTAGTCACAGCATGAAATAAAATATATTGTATAGAACTTAACTGAATTGTTAATATCCACTGTGTTGTATTTCAGATCTAAGCTAAGGAAAGTCTTTCTTTAACTGCGTAGACTTGATCATTACCTGTTAGGTTCACGCCCTCTGGGGCACCTGGCATTGGCCAGTGTCGGTAGACAGGATACTGGGCTAGATGGACCTTTGGTCTGTCCCAGTACAGCCGTTCTTATGTTCTTATGACTTCCTGTATATTGCTATTTGCCAATGTAATTGCACCATAAATGGACAAAGTGATTTAAAAACACAGGCTGAGCCTAGGGTCCTTGTCCAAAAGGACTTAGGGTAAAATTTTCAAAAACACTGAAGTGATTAGGAGCCTTGATCCCATTTTCCAAAAAGACTTAAGCACTGGGGAGCCTAAGTCTCATTGGCTTTCAGTGAGAGTCAGGTACCTAGCAACCATTTGTGCTTTTGAAAATTTCCCTGTTAGGCTTCTAAGTGCCAAAGGTACTTATGAAAAGTCATAATTTTCTCCTAAGTCGCTTAGATGCTTTTGAACATTTTGTACTGACAGTCAAAGGGGCCTGATCCTGGGAGATGCTGAGTACCCACAACTCCTGGTTGCTTCATTGGGATTGACAGTAATGGAATCTATGGGTACTCACCAGCTCTCCCTTACTCTGGGCCAGATTCTGTTACCTTTACTTACACTGAGGAGAACTGTTGTTCATATGTGGTTCCATTGATTTCAGTGGGGTAAGGTGGCATTCACCATAAGTACAGATATCAGAATCTGGCCTTCAGATGAGCAGAATGAACAGGATAAGAGAACAGGCAGAGGAGCTATTGTTAGCATAGGAGACCAGCGTCGGAGGCTTTGCAAGTGGAATGGGTTTAGAGATGGGAGAGACTACTCTTGGTGCCTGGAAAGTGGGAGGTAGTTCCGAGCACAAAGAGCGACACAAAAGAAAATGTGAAGCCAGTGTAGGGGGGGGAGACAAAAGAAGCAGCAGGGAGCGAGGATAGGGTGGGGGGTGGGGTGCAAGATTAAACAAGAGCACAGATGTACTTGGCAAGGGCAGAGCTGTGCTGGGCCTGGAAGATGAGGAGCTTGAAGTTGACAGTTATTAATACTTGTAATTGCAGTAAGAATGGTGGACGCGTTTGATCGAAGTGCAAAACTCTCATTCCCCTTGACTGACTTCCCTCTGACATGTGGTTTGATTCCACATGACCAGGGCTGAAAGATGGAGTGTCCACTTTTTATTTTTAATCGAGTCAGATTTATAACTTAGAATAAAAATCATCCAATATCACTAAGGAAGAAAAATAAATGATCCTGAACTGAGCTATAATAGAAAATATATTCCCTTCATAAATCAAGCTTATGTTCACTTAAATCTCCAGTTTGTCTCAGAATGGGAAAACTTTCTGCCAGCTATGTGATGGAAGATGCAAACTGACATCAAACCACGGGTGTTCCACAAATCTAACTATCCATCCAGGAAATTTGGCCTGGTGGATAGAGCACTGGACACCTGAGTTCTATTCTGAATTCTGCCACTGACCTGCTAGGTGACCTTGAGCAAGCCACTTTACATCCCTGTGCCTCGGTTTCCCCATCTGTAAGAAATGGGGATAACAATACTGACCTTCGTTGTAAAGTGCTTTGAGATTTATGGGTGAAACGCACTACAGAAAAGGTAGGAATTATCTATCTATCTTCCTACCTGGTGCTTATCACTGTAGTGTCTGAGGACATCCGACATTGAATTAAAGCAAGAAAGAGCTCAACAAAGAGACTCGGCAACCTCCTGGGTGAGGTTGAAGATGAAATTTTGCGGGTTTTTTAACATGTGCGGTTGGGATGGGGCTTCTCTCTTCATTTTCTTGGAGGTGGTTGCTGTTGTGGGAAGACTAGGCTTGCACTGAGTTCTGTCTGAAGGCACTGAAGTCTGTGGTCACTATCAGCTCCTCCGTAGTCTGAGTTCCAGTTGCTAAGGGGGCTCCACTTCACCCCACTTTGCTCTCACATGCGTGACCTTTGCCGCTGACTGGCTCAGCATTACTGTGATACGTAACTGTGAAGAGCAGAGCGGAATGAAACCAGAGCTGAAGTGTGGTATTAAAATGCTTTTCCTTTAGTAAACAGCTACTTCTCTCCTGATCTTGGGCCAACTCCTTGGCCTCCTCCTACATCCCTTTTTGCGCTGCTCCAACAGCCCCAAAGCTACCATTGCACTAATCTGGCGGTGCTTGGGGATGATTCGGTCCTTGGAAATCCCTGGGATCAAGGCTGTTGTGAAGGTGGTTTAGGGTCACCCTTGCTTTCCCCCAATCTCAGCATGAGTGTGCCCCAGTTGAGCATCCAGTCCCTTGTTTTACATCCTGATGTTGTGCTGGTAAAGCAATGTCATGACACAGATGGCAGAAACCAGTCTCCTGGGGAAAGGTAAGCTGTGACGCTGATAGGTCTAAAACGTTCTGCCTAGTGCTTTTGATGGTGACACAATAACAGCCCACTTTAGGAAAGTCGTTGTGCCTGATTCTCTTCACCTCTTCTCCATGGTGTAACTCATTAAAGTTGGCGGAGTTACACCAATGTAAAATTGCTGTGAGATCAGAATCAGGCCCAGTGTATTCTGTTGGCATCTCTAACTCTATTGGCTTAATATGTGGCTTGTCTGGTACTGTCTCATCCACACGGAGGAGTGAGATTACAGACTAAATCCAGTGGAGGAAATACTTGAAGCCAACTCTAGTGGAGAGTGAATCCTGTGAAGAGTCACCCTTGATTTTTAAATTAAGGTTATTAAGGGATAGAGAGCAAAGTACTGGCCCAGCCCCTCTCGTGTGCTGTTGCTGATTATTCAGAGTAATTAGAGAGAAGCAGCTTCTAAAAAGGAGGTGACTGATCTAACTCATACAGAAAGTCTTTCTTATTGTGCTCCTCGCACAAGCTGTCTAGACTAGAGCCAAGTGAATAATTCACAATTAATAAGTTATTGGGCAAATGTAGTTCCTCTTCTGCCTAAAGGATACTCACAATCAAAATGTGAGTCCAGCTGATTTCTTCAGAATTTGGATTTAGTCGGTGAATTTCTCTATGGTTTGATTGTACATTGTTGAGTTGTGTAGCTTATTCACAGCCGAGCAATGTAACAAGCTGGCATCAGTCTTACAACCTGTAAGGTGCTGGATCTGCTGGGAAAGTGCAAAGATCAGGCCACCCCCCTGTCTCAGGTATGAGGGAGCACACTTGGGGGGAAATGCACCTGGGGCAGTCAGGGTGTGCCATAGGAGATACTATGTTGGGGTGGGAGGGTCTCAGAAGGGAGAACAGGGGTTTCGACTACTGCTATGGAAGCACACAGGTGAGCAGCTCAAGGATCAGACATCTCTGGAGAGTGGTTCTATGGTGAAGATTTCCTCACTGTATTCTCAGAGAAAGGAATAGGGAAGCCAGCTGCCAGGCAGCCTCTCTTGGAGCAGGCTTTGGAAGCATGGATCCCCTATGTAGATCTTAGTTTTGTGCAAATGAGAATCTTCTGGAGGAGCAAATTTTTAAGTGGCTTTTAAAATTGCATTTTTATGGTGTATGTAGCTCTGTGAATGTGCGCTTCACAAACAGCTCAGAGCCAAAGCTCCTGCCCATAGGAGCTTATATTCCAATCAGCATCCATTTTACTGAATAAAGCACAACATCAGCTAAAGACTGCCTGAGCTTTGCTCATTGCCAGTACAACACACCCAGGACAAAACAGAACCACGTCACAGACCAGGGAGCAATCACTTCTCTGCCATGGGACAAACTGTCCAAACCCTTGGTGTTCGGATCTTTAGGGAACTATTGTATAGATTGGAAGTAGAGCTGGATTACATTTTTCAGCCAAAAAATGTTTTGGAGGCAAATGCAGATTTAGTAACACCAAAACATTCTGTGAATTTGTGTCAGCTTTGCTGAATTGTTCATTTGGAAAAAATTAAACTAAAAAATCAAATGTTTTGTTTCATAATTTTTCTAAATGAAAATTTTCAATTATTTGGTTTGAAATTAATTTTCTATTCAATGTTTCCTTTATTTTTTTTTAAATCAACATTTTAAAATGGTCAAAACTGAAACACAACATTGTGTTTGACCCAAAACAATTTTTTTGACTTTTTTCAAGAACATTTTCATTTGTAGGCTGACCCAAAACAGATTTTATTTTTTGAAAGTGCCAGTGAACCGAAAAAAAAATTTTGTGCCAACTCTAACTGGAATGCCTTTGTGAAGTAGAGGGTGTGTAGGTGTGATTATTCTATAATTTGAAGTATTAATAAGTTTTATAAATTATACAGGAAGATGTAGCTTCTATGCCCAGACAAAATAAACATTCCACTGAAAGAGAATTATTTTTAAAAGGAGGAAACTGGAAGGTAAAAGGGATAATAAAGAAAATCAGAGTAACCTCAGGGATTTCATCCCATCCTGAATTCTTGCCTCTGCATTGCCTAGGGCCCCATAAAACCCTAATTTGGCCTTGACAACGAGGAAAAGTACCGTTCTGTATTCATGCTTGCTTTCAGAGGGGGACATATGTAGATATTTGTATTCATGTTGGAGAACAGCTATTGCTTTTTTTAAGAAGCTGAAAAGAATTAGGAAGTCACGGGATGAAGGGCTTGGGGGGAGTGGGAGGAGAATTGCACAATGTATTTGACAAGCAATGTTTGCAGCACCAGAAACTGTACAATTTGTTAAAAGGTGAGGCTGGGTTTGCCTTGATTGTGTGCAGAAAAGGAAGCATTCATCCAAGTTTAAATAAAAGCTCCCACGACAGTCTTTGCTGCTCCAATAGATAATAGAGTGAAAACCAATTTTAGCTCAATGAGCCTTCCACACACAGCACAACTAAGACTTTTCAGTCTTTCAGTGTTCAGTGTCATTAGACTAAACTAAAACTCTTAACATCAGGAGGAAAAGACCATCTCTCTGATTATTTGTTTGGGCAATAACTGGTGCTAGAATAAATAACACAGAAAAACACTGAAAGCTACCAAGAGTATTTCCATTTAAAAATCCAAAGCCCAAGATCATTTTCTCCCTTATGTTACAGACATTTGACACATTAGCAGTGATTGAAGGCCTGTTTGATGTTAGTCAAGGAAAGGTAGTGCAATGCCAACATAGAAATTACAGAGCTTTCTACTGAAGACTTCATGAATATGCTCAAATAGAGGGGTTGGGTGGCTGAGTTGCAAAGCACTGTCCTTTTCTCTCTTTACAACTGAAGTTTTAAGTGAAATGAGTTTGATAGTCTAAGCCTGATTGCAACATGGCGTATTATAGGCCTGATTCTCTCCTTTACTCTAGTTTTAGGCCACTGTCACTCCATTAACTGCAGAGGAGTTATCCCTGAGAGGAGACTCAAGCTTTAATCACAAAACCTCACACTGTAAGTGCTTATCAGCTGTCATCATAGTTAGCTCAGTATATAGTGAGAATAAAGATGGCCTCAGACCAAATCCCTGAACTTCACTCTTGGATTCCACTTGGGAGGAGGGCCCAAAATCTGAACTTGAACCTGTATCTTAAGTCCACATCTGGTTCCTATTTTTATGATGGGACCAAACCAAAACTCCCAGATCCAAATACCCAGAAATCTGAGATGGTTGAAATCAGGGTCTGGACTATGTAGCTCAGGCCCATCTCTGCTTGAGAAGCAAAATCACACTGATTTATCACAAAGATTCAGTCACATCCTGGACTAGTAAATGAACAACACATGCATGTCAACCTGGCACACTGAGCAGCAGAACAGTAGAGGATGGAGGGTGGTCTAGTGGGCTGGCACTGGGAACTCTTGGACCTGATCCCAATTCTGATGCTGCCTTGTTGTGTGATCTGACAGGAAAGATGTCCCAATGGTTAGAGGGCTAGCCTGGGCTGTTGAACACCCAAGTCCAGTTTCTGCTCTGCCACACAAAACCTTGTGTGACCAAGGGCAAGTCACTTAGTTGCTCTGTGCCTCAGTTTCCCATCTATAAAATGGAGATAATGGCACTGCCCTGCCTCACAGAGGTGCTGTGAGGATAAATACATTAAAGAGCGTGAGGCTCAGATACTACAGTGATGGGGGCCATATTAGTTCCTTACCTAGACTGGTCTGGGCAAAGCATTTAAGCACATTGTCCATCCACTATTTTGGTATGCCTCAGGTTGTGGGTGCCCAACTTGAGACAGCTAGGCCTTGATTTGCAGAAGGGCCAAGCAACCACTGTTCCCATTGAAGGCAAAGAGAGTTGTGGATACTCAGCATCTCAGAAACATCCCGCCCTATGTTGTCTTCAAGCTGGACATGTAAGGAGCGAGTCTCTCAAAACTAGTGAAAACTTTTTAACATCTGTAAGGCCTCATCTAAACAAGACAGTCGGACTGATTTAACAAAATCAGGGTCACAATCTGCTTTCGTGGGCACTCTTATTTTAGCTTAAGAATGCCATGTATCAATATTGCTGAAGTCAATTCCTTACAGTCTTATGCTAATTCAGTATAAGTCATTCTGAAACTGAAATAAAAGTGTCCAAACAATTGGTACAACTTTCTCATGTAGACAAAGGCTAAGCGTTAGAGCCCCTATCTGTCAAAGAGACAGGCTTATGTACCTCATTAAAAATATTTTGATGTTAAATTATTTAATGTTTGTAAAGCACTTTGAGATACTTAGGAGAAAAGGGCTAGGAGTACAAAGATCATTTCAGATTTATAATAAGCAGTTTGTACGTTTCAAAACTGCATCGCCAGCAATTGTATAATAACCCTGCCAGTGCTCAGTATGGTATTTGCCTGCTCCCAGAATCAGCCTGTTAAGGACAAAAAGTTTTGTATTGTCAATTTCTCTTTAAGAGGCATGAGACATAAACAAACCAAAGGGCTATAATGTGAAAAACGACTGTACATTTTTTAAAATTCTGATTGCTTTGACAGTTTTTATAATTTTGCAGTGACCATTAAGCACTAACCAATGCAAAACAAATCACCTGTTAGTTATGATGAGAAGCCTTTATTCCTTTACCCCTCATGAAATTTAGGTGCCATGGGAGCTTTTATAAATAGAAAATAAAATATCACCATATGCTCCTTCCCTATGTTAAGATGCAAGATTTCAAAGCCAGCACATGGAAAGTTAGTTAACTCTACAATTATATTTCCATGCTTGAAGTCCTTATGTATCTTATTGTAGATGGGATGCATTTAACTTTTTTTAAATGACTTGATTTAAAAAAAAATCAAGCTACTGAAAAGTAATTTTTCAATGTCTGAAATTTACAAACACAGGCCTGCAAGTCCACAGGATCCACCTTGACTTCAGTGAGATCTCAGCACATGCAGCGCTTGCAGGATCAGGTCCTAAACCACAGATTTATGTATTGGTAGTATTTGTTTTACAGGAGCTCCTAGAAACCTTAACTGAGATTGCAACCTCACTGGGCTAGGCTGCATTTCACCTCAAGAAGAAGGATGCTCAGCCAAGCTAGACACTGGTGTGAAAGGTCTGGGAGTTAAAACCCACAGGAGATTCCAGTCCCAGCTGAGACGGCTTCCCTGAGTGGAGCACAGCTGAACCTAGTTAGAATCAGAGCCTTTTTAAAGGGACTGGGCTAATCCATCTGTTCAGAGGCAGGATTGTTGGTCAGGGATTGCTAAAGAAAGAGAGGTACTCCCTTGCTTACATTATTTGGTGTCTATGATGAAAGCCCTATGGAAGGAATGGGATCAGAGATTACGATGGATATGGGGTAGGGGTTGTGTTGTTCTTAGTGTACACAGATGCTGTAAAAATGAACCTGAAAGCACAGAAATGCTTTCTTTGCTTATCCTGGGTCTCCTGTGAGGTTTCCTTTCAGCCACTGGATGTGTCAGAGTGACTTTAAGTGAGTTAACTTTTTGTGTGCCTGTGTTTTCTCATCTATAAAATGGGGGATAATGGGAGGTTGTTAGATTCAATCAAAGTTTATAAGGTGCTTTGAGATCCCCATATAAAAGGTGGCCCGTTTTGAATGTAATGAAAACAACATGGTATGATGAGCATAGCATGTGGTGGTGTGAAAAACAAGAGTGTAGGACTCACTTCACAGAGATGCGAGTTGAAGGGCATTTTTCTTGTGTAAGCTCTTTCTAAATGTTGAGTCTCCCAACCAATTTAAAAATATTGCTGGCTCTGCTTTGTTTTCTTCCTCTCTCTGTTCCTAAGCTGAGGTCTTCAAAAATAGTTCTACAGGGGTATTTCTTGCCAATATTGGCAAGACTTCTGCTGTTGAGCTACTGCCATAGTTATTTATGTTATAGTTAGAAAGCTTTTTCATAATATGTAACAAATTTCCTTTGCTGCAGATTAAGCCAGTTATTTCTTATCCTACCTTGAGTGGACAACATGGAGAACAAGTGATCACAATCCTCATTATAACAGTTCTTAATGTATATTTTAAGACTGTCAGGTCCCCCCTTAGTCTTCTTTTCTCAAGTCCAAACATCTAGTCAAACCACATGTGCTGAGGCAGGACTAAGTATACCTAGACATCCTGGACAGGAGTTCGTCTAACCTAGTCTTAAAAGTCTCCAATGACAGGGATTCTCCCTTGGAAGCTTATTGCGGTGCTTAATTTCTCATTCTATGCCTTCTAAGAAAGTGAATTGTTTGTACTCTGCATACGTACATTGCAGATGCACTCTAAAACCAGGTGAACTAAGCTGAATAAATAACACTTCACAACATATGGTGTGAAACAAAAGGTATACATAGAAACAGGTAAATTCTTTTCACTTTGCAACTAACAAAGATTCCCCCTACACACTGTTTTGGTGAAACACATACGGAAGACTGTTAATTGAAATGAGTTACTTTGCTCTGTCCTGCACTGCAACAAGACATCTGTGATGTTCATGCAGAGTATGTACAGGATGGTTTCTGAAACAGACTAGACCTCAATCCTGCAATCAGACCCTGTGCCATGTGGAGCCCAATTGATTTCAGTGGGGATCATGCTGGGCACAAGAGCCCACCTGCATGGATTTGAATGTGGCTAATGTGCCCATTTGTGCCTTTGAAAATCTCCTCCTAAATCGTTATTAACCAGAATAGGTTTCTCTAATATGTAAACAGGTTAACTTTCCTCATTAGTAATCTGTGAAATGAAGCTTGGTCCCCAAAGATATCATTGGTATTCATAGCTCTGGGAACTTACTGATACATTAACCTGTTTTTTGACAGTAACAAAAAAAAGTGTCATCTTAATGTAACTGTTAAACATTATTTGGTCTATTTTAATGTGGGTTAAATAACATTAGTATTCAATCCAGAAAACTGATTTGCAAAGAATTACCATGGTGATTTGTGGTTTTATATATCATCTTGCTAACTCATAGATGATGTATGCTTGGCTCTATTTTATGTTACAATAGTCAAATACCAACCCTTTGCAATATCTATCTTAGCTTATTGGCATTGGGCCCAATTCTGTTCCCAGTTAAGTCAATGGAAAATTTGCTATTGACTTCAGTGGGAGCAGGATTTGTCCCCTTGCTAACACGTCATGGGTGGAAGGCTCAGACAATGAACCCAGGCATATACAGATTCAGGGAGAACCCTTTCTTGTGACAAAACTTTATTCAAAGATTCCCAATGCAGTGGGGATACTCGCATGAGGAAATGTTTGCAGGGTTGAGCCCCATATTCCATTCATCTTACTTCAGCCAGGTAGTCCCTGAATGCTTTCTGGTAATGGAACTATTTGCTTTAGTACAGTGAGTGGGATGGATTTGGCTGTTAGTAAGGAGTGCAGATCAAAATGCGGCTCCTGATGCTTGTTCTAGTGATGGGGGGTCTTCTTGCTAAAGAAGGATGATACGGTGGATCAGTTTTAATTCTTAGCTGACACTTCATTTCAGACATTTGAAGACCAGGAGGTAGAACTTTGTAGTAGATTAAGTGGCCAACTTGCTCCATTTGTCCCTTATTCAGGTATCACTCTGAACCCACTTTGTTCTAATCCCAACTTTAAACCCTTGGGGAAATGACTAGTCCTAATGCATCTGAAGATCCTAAATCACTTGACATGAGTACAGCAGGATGTGTACCTCCTGCTCCTGTTACGTAGATGGAGACTATCATGTAATGACTATGGTTACTACAAGTATCTTTTCCTCAGGGACACCCAGAGGATTCAGGGGGCCTGAGCAAAGCAATTTTGGGGGCCCCTTCCATTTAAAAAAACAAAAAGTTGCAATACCACAGAATGCTATATTCTGGTGGGGGCCCCTGTGGGGCCTGGGGCAAATTGCCCCATTTGTCCCCCCAACCCCCCAGGCAGCCCTGCTTTTCCTAAGCATCTGTTTTTACCTTATGAGTTAAGATTCAGAAGGATGCCTTAAATCAAGTAGTAGTCTTTTTTTTCACCCACAAGGAAATCTTATCAGCCCCATTAGACACCCATTAGTGGCCCAGTGCAGGTTAAAGAGACACATTAGCGGCACCAAAGGAGAAGTGCATAAGAGATGGGAGGATTAGAAGAGACGAGTTTCCTGGTGGTATACATTTACACCTCTACCTCGATATAATGCTGTCCTCGGGAGCCAAAAAATCTTACCGCGTTATATCGAACTTGCTTTGATCCACCAGAGTGCGCAGCCCCTCTCCTGCCCCCCTCCCCAGCACTGCTTTACCACGTTGTATCCGAATTCGTGTTATGTCGGGTCGCGTTATATTGAGGTAGAGGTGTATTTAGAAACCACCTTCCTGATTCTCCTGTCTTCACCACTACCATGATCACAAAGGAATGATGCTCTACATTTCTATGACGCCTGTCTTCTGACTTTCTCAAAACACTTCACAAACCAGTAAGTTAGCTGATCCCTGGTACAGGTTAGTGAACCAAGGCACAGAGGGCTTGCTCTGTCACCACTGGAGCCAATGGAAATCTCTCATTGACTTGAATGGAGCTGAATCAGGCCCAGATACATCCTCAAATGTATCTCAAATCAATGGGAGTTAGGCATCTAAATACCTGTGAGGATCTGGGGCTAAATGCCTAACTCCGTTCTCATAGCAGTGCAACTCTGACTGTAGTGGGTTACTTACCACTCTGTCAGGTGATGTAGAGGAGAATGAGGCTCTCAGGGCCAGATTTTTAAAGGCATTTAGACACCTAACTCCCATTGACATTGAGAGGAGGTAGGCACCTAAATACCTTTAGAAATCTGGCCCTATGTGACTTGCTAAGGTCATATGGCAAGTCTTCACTCAACTGGGACTAGGACCCAGGAGTCCTGCCACTCAGTTCCCAGTGCTAACCACTTGCACGCATTCTTTAGTTTTCCTTTTTCTGAACTTTCCACTTTCTATGTAACAGTCTCTTATATGGCAAAAGCCAGAAATAAATGAATGTTAAACTGACTCTTAAGCTACTAAAATTACTAGGTATCAGAGGGGTAGCCGTGTTAGTCTGTATCCACAAAAACAATGAGGAGTCTGTTCCCTAATAAATCTGTTAGTCTTTAAGGTGCCACCAGACTCCTCACTGTTTTTATAAAATTACTAGCTGATTTAAGTGAATAAGCAAATGAATCTGAATATCCTAGCTGAGTTGCTTGCTAATGAATACATCAAACTGCATAGTTTAATTATTAAAAATTATATAAAATGCCAGTTCATAATTTTCATGTTTATTTTTCTTCTTCTCATACACATTGCAAAGGGGAGATGAAAACCTTGAATATAGCAACAAAATTTTTACTTCAAAATTACAAGAATGGACACATCTCCTATCAGCTGATTCATCCCCTTCTATTTAATGCTGGGCAATAGGGGTCTCTGTTCATAAAGTGATGGTTTTTCTTTCAAAGGAAAAGCCTCTTTATAAACAAGTAGCAAGAGCTTTGTGGGGAATAAAAAATATCACAGTCAAAGCTGGGGATGAGGGAGGGGAAAAAGTTAGTGGTGGGGAGAGAGGAGAAGGGGATGGAGTTCCTTAGGTGTAGAGATAAAAGGCTTGGGTCACGGTTACTATGCTAGCTAAGTGCACCTTTGTTCCCTTTCTGGTCTCTGAGTGTTCCCCTCAGCTGTCAGGCCTCATACTTTCACTATCCTGGGGTGAAATTCCACAATTCTCCCACTCTTAGATCAGGCCCGGGTCCCAGTATCCTGTGTATCAACAGTACTTACCCCACAGGTGCCAACTTTCCATTGTGTCGGGGTGGGGGTTGACCCCCAGCTCTGCCCAAGACCCCACCCACACTCCACCCCTTCCCTCAAAGCCACACCCCCACCCTGCCTCTTTCTGCCCTGCCTCTTCCCATCCTGTTCCGCTCCTCCCCCCCGCCCCCGCATGCTGCCAAACAGCTGATTGCAGTGCGTGGGAGGCGCGGGAAGGGAGGGGGAAGTGATGATCGGCAGGGCCCACTGATAGGCAGGAGGCACTGGGGGAAGAGGGACATGCTGATAAGAGGGCTGCCAGTGGGTGCTTGGCACCCACCATGTTTTTTTCCCCCTTGGGTGCTCCTGACTAAGGTCTGACTAAGTCCCAGTACCTGCACTTCTTAAGGACATAAGAACAGCCATAGGGGGTCAGACCAATGGTCCATCTATGCTGTCTTTCCACAGTGGCCAGAAGAGGGCAATTACCAAGTGATCCATCCCCTGTCGTCCAGTCCCAGCTTCTGGCAGTCAAAGGTTTATGGACACCGGGAGCAAGGGGTTGTGTCCCTGACAATCTTGACTAATAGCCATTGATGGACCTAACCTCCATGAACTTCTCATTCTTTTTTTGAACCCAGTTATACTTTTGGTCTTCACAACATCCCCTGGCAGCAGGTCCACAGGTTGACTGTGCATTGTGTGAAGAAGTACTTCCTTACGTTTGTTTAAAATCTGCTGCCTATTAATTTCATTGGGAGATACCTAGTTCTTGTGTTATGTGAAGGGGTAAATAACACTTCCCTATTCACTCTCTTCACATCATTCATGATTTTATAGACCTCTATCATATTCCCTCTTGTTCATCTCTTTTCTAATCTGAACAGTCCCAGTTTTTTTTAATCTCTCCTCATATGGAAGCTGTTCCATACCCCTAATAATTTTTATTGCCATTGTCTGTATTTTGTCCAATTCTAATATATCTTTTTTTGAGATGGGCCAGCCAGAACTCCATGCAGTATTCAATGTGTGAGGGTACCATGGGTTTATATAATGACATTATGATATTTTCTGTTTTATTACCTAACCTTTTCCAAATGGTTCCTGCATTCTGTTATCTGCTCAATGTGCACCGGCAATCAAAAAAGCTGTTTTCAGAGAACTATCCATGACTCCAAGATCTTTCTTCAGTCGGAACAGCTAATTTAGACCCCATAATTTTGTATGTATACCTGGGATTATGTTTCCTATATGCATTACTTTGCACTGATTAACATGGAATTTAATCTGCCATTATCTTGAACAGTCATCTAGTTTTGTGAGATTCCTTTGTAACTCTTTGCAGTCAGCTTTGGGCTTACCTATCTTGAGTATTTTTTTTGTCTGCCAACTTTGCCACTTCACTGATTACCCTTTTTCCAGATCACTTATGAATATGTTGAATAGTACTGGTCACAGTACAGATCCTTGGGGACCCCACTATTTACCTCTCTCCACTGTGAAAGCTGACCATTTACTCCTACCCTTTGTATTCTATCTTTTAACTAGTTACTGATCTCTCTTCCCTTCAGGCATCTGTGACCGTATTGAATACAGTGAGCAGACAACCTTCTTTACTGTTAAGATTTAACAGTAGAAACAAAGTATTTAGAGAGAAACTATTTTAAAACAGTCTTTATGCATGTCTGTCTTACGCAAAGGCTTAGCAACCCCTGAGGGTAGCTGAGGCAGGCCTCACTTCTTCAAATGCTGCAATGGGTGCCTGTGTGTGTGTGTCATAGAATCATAGGGCTGGAAAGGGATGCTGAAAAGTCATCAGATCCAGCCCCCTGTGCTGTGGCAGGGCCAAGTAAACCTAGACCATCCCTGACAGATGTTTGTCCAACCTGTTTTAAAAACATCCACTCTTTTAATTGTATTGAGTAACTGGTTGCCATAGGGCTTGTCTACACTGGCGCTTTACAGCGCTGCAACTTTCTCGCTCGGGGGTGAAAAATCAACCCCCCGAGCGCTGCAAGTTTCAGCGCTGGGAGCTGTGCCCCTCGTGGAGGTGTGTTTTTTTTTTTTTTTTTTTTTTTTTTTTTTTTTTTTTTTAGAGCGCTGGGAGAGCTCTTCAGCGCTGTGCTGCGACTACACAAGCCACATTGCCAGTGTAGACAAGCCCCAAGTTCAGTCTGTTCTCCTGAGGTAGGGAAAGAATCACTTTTTAATCCAGTTAGTTCCTTTATCTCCTCAGATCCTGTGGCTTCAGGCCCTGCTAGCCAAAAACCAGTCCAATGTGCTCAGTGGAATAGCAAGCTAGTGACCTCAGAGCCAATGGCTCTTCCATTGTCCTGTAACAATCCTCAAGTATTTGCTGTTCTCTTGAGCCATTGTTTCACCTCCTGCTTGTTTTTACACCCCATTTCTGATTAAACTAAATCAATATAGTCAGACGGTAAATATCCCAGTAAACAAGTCACATGCAGTATTTATAAATTATCACAGAGCAGCCCCACTTCCTTCACAGCTTGTTTTCACTGATGGTATGATTCACTACCATAAGGCACCATATGTTTTCATATATTCAAAGAAAAAACTTGGTTTGTTGTTTTCACCATGTGAAAAGTACTTATAAAATAATGATTTTAAATTGGTCAAATCAGTCCTTACATAGGCAAAATTCCTGTTGGCTTCAAATCTCTTTCAGTCCCGCTGTACTGTGTATCATGGATTCACCCAAACCTTTTTTTTGGGACTGTTCTTATCTTTAAAACATCAATCAGTCTACTGAAGCTGTAGTACGTGCTGTCAAGGAATAAGTATTAGGATCATCTTCTCTCTCTCTCTCCATATTTTTTTTTTTTTTTTAAAAGAAAGTCTAGCTGGCACAACAGCAATGGGTAAATGCATGAGCTGCTTGCACTTCATAGATCTTTTGTGCACAAAAATATGAAGAGGAAATTTATCGGGGGTTATCTGCAGAGGTGGGCTGGACTCATTTGGAAAAGTTGAAGTACTGTCAGCTCTGTATTTACCTGGCTTTTGTTGTGATAGTTAGCAAATATAGCTATTGCTAGGTCACAACGAGACAACAGTGTATGTCTAAAAAAGGAATAATGTGCTATAATGCAATAAAAAAGAGGAAATAATTAAATACTCACTCAGTAATTTCAGAAGCAATTGTTCTGTCCCAAGAATAAACATTATGTACAGATTCCTAAGCCCGCATCAAAATAACTTCCTGGGATAAGTTAAGGAGGCACCTGGGTTTATCTATTCCTGTCCCCTCTGTTATGCAGGATGTCAGAGCAGATATCATAATGGTTCCTTTTGGCCTTAAAATATATTAATCTGTTCATTGTTCGCTCCCTAATTTCTTAGCTAAGTGTGCAAAGATACTTGCAGCAAATATTACAGGTAAGATGTCAAGTGGCCTTTTTCTTTATTCACTAATGTAGATTATTTTTTAAACACAGGATCCTTCCTATTTTGTCCCAGTAGTCGTGTAAAATTCACATTTTAGCCAGTAGTCAACTGGATCCTCTGAATGGTTCATCCTAGAGGGGGGTGTTCTCAGAGTATTATGCCTTCCACTGAGAACAGCAGATTCCATCTGCTCTGTACAGAGTCTAAAATAAACTATTTTTAGTTTCTTCTTCTGGATTTCCCTTAAGTACTTCTCAAAAGCAAACGAGTTTTACAATATTTTAATAGAGATTTTTATGAAAGAGAGCTGTGCCTCCTGTGGTGACAGATATGAACCATTTCTGAGTGGCTTGGGGAGTTGGAATATTAATGAGCATTCAGGGATAAACTTATGGCCCTGATTGAATCACATGCTTAAACATGTGCTTACCTTCATGCGTGTAAATAGTCCTATTAAAGTCAAGGGGATTGCTCACATGCTTGCAGTTAGATGTGCTAACGTACCTTCCTGACTCAAGCAGGGGTACCAGAACTATTTTTATAATGGAGGTGCTGAGAGCCATTGAACCAAACTGTAAACCCTGTATCTAATGAAAACCACTTCAAGCCAGGGGGTGTGGCAGCATACCCCAACGCCCCTACTTCCAGCACCTATGGACTCAGGGCAGGAAGAACACTACATCCCTGTGGGAATCTTCAGTTCACTTTAGATCAAATGGGACTGATCCCATCCCAGGTGCTCACGGAAAAGGGAAAATAATGCAGCTTCTCTCTTTCTGTGTAATTGCAGCCTCTTCTTTTCTAGCTAAAGAGATGGGGTAAGGAAGGGCAAGGAGGAGCTGGGACCAGGGGGAAGAGGGAAGCACTCTGCATCCTCTTAAAGAGGTAGCACAGCAGCTGCACCTAACTGCCTGCCCAGGAATTCTAAGATGCTGTGCATCTGACACCCAGTGCCTTCTGCGGAAATGTGGGTGGAACAGCCCTGCACCAGCGTAAGATATGATCATATATGCTTGCACAGCTCCCTGTTTCCCAGAACAAGACTATGGGTTAATGCCACTATTTACCCCAACGAAGCTCATTTTCTTCCCCCCAATACATTTATTAAAAAGAACAGTGCTCAGTACCCTGTGAACAACATTAAAATGAAGGAAGCCATGATATCTGAACATCAGGTATTCAGCTGTACTTTTCCCCAAAGCAGTTGCCTGGGACCATCTTGCCACCTACTGGAACTATGTAAATATACATTCCTATAGAAAGTTGTGCTTTTTAACTTCTATGAGCACCATGAAATAACTCAGAAACTACTACACTCTGAAACCAGTACTCTGGATATTGGTAGCATACAACCAAAAAATGATTATTTAACATGATATTTTATTAGGTACCATATGGCAAATAAATGCCCAATTCTGCATTCTCTACCTATTCAAAGCTCTCCTGTCATTATGTGTATGGGGCAGGATTGGACCCTGAGTTTGAATGCACATCTGGCTATAAAATGTGTGTAATTGAGGGCCAGATTCTGGTGAAACCTGTGTAAAGCCAAAGCAAATCCACTGAAGTCAATGGGATTGGTTGGAGTATATATAATTTGGCTCATAACTTGACTCCCCTGTTTGCAGAGACTTCTCAGTCAAAATGCATGTCATCCTTTTAGGTAACGGGCCCAATCCAGCTCAGTGAGTCTTTACAATGAACTTCAGTGGAAGCTGGGTCAGGTCCCTGATTAGAATAATCTGAAGAATTTCTGAACTCCTTGGGTGTTTGTTATTCTAAGTTTTCTAGGACAGTTCCTTTCCAATGAGTGGGTGTGGATGGTCCTCACCCTACTTCTATAGGGAGTTCACACTCATAGCCACAAAGGTGTTTAGTCTCCAAACTTTGCCTTAGTGGCTAGCCCAGTCCCGAAAAAAGTCTGCTACCATCTTATACGAAAGGAGAGCTCCTTTAGTTCAAGTGGTAGAGACTGCTGGTTTTGGTGCTGATGTTACTGCATGTGTATTCAATCAGTTCACTCCCAAAGGAAGGGAATGCAGAATTGAAAGTCCCCAGTGTTGCTGCTGATGCATGAGGCAGAATAGAACCGAACTTGCTCTCCTCTATTTGTACTGGATCTGATAATAGCCATATTTCAAACAAATCAAATATTTTCAGAGAGTCATTTTTTCCCTAAGACAAACTGAACAGTCTGCTCTCAAGTATGAAAAAAAGATAGCACAGAGGTATTTTTCTCCCCAATTTTTTTTTTAAATAATGCCTCAGCTGGAATACTTCCTTTCAATCTGGCACAAATTAAAATGGCTGAGTTAAAACCCTCTCAAAAATGGGGTTTATAATAGGAACATTCTCAGGTCCTTTACTTTAGCTCTTGTGAGCACTGGTTTAATAACTGCCAGTTTATTAGGTTGAGGGTAAATTAATGGCAGATAAAAATGCAATATTCAGCCATCTGAAGAAAAAATTGGGCTCAGGAACATATTCAGGATTTCCGGCTCTACGCCAACAGAAGTTGGTTGTGTTTCAAAAACAATATGCCAGAGACAATGATCTTACAATATGTTATACTTGTAATGCTGTTACAACCTTGTTAGATACTCCATAGAGGAAAACTGACATCATCTCCAAAAAGTGCCATCTGCTGACCTTTCTCCCCTGAAATGGAGAGCATCAAATTAAAAATGAATACAGTTTAAAAAAAATACCGTGATATTAAGAGACATTAAAACTTAGGACATTTTTGTTAAAATGATTAAGGGGTATTGAATGACCAGTGAAAAACATCATAATGGAATATGGAGTACTTGTGGCACTGATGAAGTGGGTTTTAGCCCACGAAAGCTTATGCCCAAGTAAATTTGTTAGTCTCTAAGGTGCCACAAGTACTCCTCGCTCTTTTTGCTGATACAGACTAACACGGCTACCAGTCTGAAACCTGTCATAATGGAATATGTTCATTTTATGAACATGTTATAAGTGCTGTAAATGTACATAGAATTTTTTTAGGTCTAAACTGTGCTGAAAAAAGAACAAAAGCTCAGCCCTACAGTTCACAGCATCTTTTGTATAAGGAGCTTCTGTTGCTTTACAGGTTTAATTATTTATTTCCATGCCATGTGAAGTAAGTATCATTATCTCAATTTTACAGATAGGGAAACTGAGACACAGAGATTTAAGGGCCAGTTTTGAAACCATGACTCTTACTTAAGTGGGACTACTTGTGCAAGTAAGTACTACTCAGCAGGAATAATGGTTGCTAACTCAAGCTCTTTGAGGCTTGCAACGGTTGCAAAGTGAATAAGTGGCAACGTCAGAAACAAAACTTTGGAGTCTTGACTCGTAGTTTCCTGCTCTAATGGCTAGACTTCAAAAATAGTAGGAAAACCCCCATATTTCCATTTCAGTGATATTATTACTATTTTATTTGTACTGCTGTAGCACCTAGAAACTCCAGTAAGGGATTAGGGCCCCATTGTGCTAGGTGCTATACAAATATATCAAACAGACTTTCTATTCTCCAAAAAAAAGTGCATAATTTACATATAGGATGAGAATCGACGGGTGGATTAAAGTGACTGGAGGGGGAGCACCACATAACAATAAGATCATTATGATCAGCATGACAAGCAGCAGTCACACAGGTCACATATACTAGTGCTTAACACGTATACAATACTTCTCATCTTCAAAATGCAAATTATGACGGCTCAAGTGGAAGAGTAAGGAACAGAACCCAATAGTCCTGATACCTAATCTCATGCTCTAGGTATTAACCACGTTGCTTCACTGCCTAGAAACAGAAAGAGAGATCAAAAGAATCATGCAGAATCTATAACGAAAAATCTCTGAGTTGAGCCAATGGGCAGGTCAGCCATCCATCTCTCTTTTGACACACTTTGGAGGCTCTGCAGGACAGGGACTCCCTGCAGCTTGTTTTTGAAGCTGTTTAGGCAAAAGTATTTTATTTACTTGTTTGAGTTTTTTATCAGGGTTGGCCCTTTGGAGTTATTCATAATATTGTTTGTTTAGTTATTTCCTTTGTATCTTCATTTTGTTTGTTTTGATTGCCTTTTTCCTCTTGTATGGGTTTATTTAGATAATCTTTGGATTGTGTCTGTTTTTCTTAGTGAAATACCTAGCTGAAACAAAAACAATTGTTGGAACATACTATCAGTATCAAATCTATTGGTTTGTCAGTTATGCTCAGATAGATTTGATCCTATCATCGTGTATCTTACCCTTGAAAAGGTTGCAAACCTCCTGAGATCGTAGAGATGTTCTTTTAGCTGAAACTGGAAAATCGCTCACTTGGGAACCTAGATTCTGATCCCGTTTTGAGATTTCTCTTTGTAAATGAGTTTATTAATTGACTTGCAACAGATGCCTTTTACTTCTACTGAGGGATGTGGAGACCTCTACTGTTCTAAGAGAGCCTTGAAAATGATTACATAACAATATTAAGTAATGTTTGCTTTTTCAAAAACAGATTTAAAGTATTTGTTAAAAGCCTAAAATTAAGAATGAAACCACTTATAGTGAATAGTGGAATACACATGGTATGATCTACCATTGACTTACCATCTTTCACTGAGGAAGCTGCAGAAACAGTATTGTGTTTATGCTACACTGATTCAGTGGGGGGGATCCCTTGCCCCATGCGATTATGACCATCCTACTCCCATCGGGTGTTCCAGCTGAGAATGTCCAAGCCCTTCAGAAACACAAATGGACTAAGCTTCCACTTCCAATTGTGGGGTACTTTAGAGAGGGGTAAATGGAGGCACAGAGGTTAAGGGACATGCCTAACGCCAACTAGTGGTAGGACTGGGAATAGAACACAGGAATCTGTGTGGCCAGGCCTCACTTCCACTTGCCCCAGTTATCCATCCCTCAGCTCTCACCAGAACCCAGGAATCCTGACCCCAAGCCCCATACCCCCCTCTCCTCAGCTACAGCCCCCCCATCGGAACCCTGCTACCCCACCTAGGCAGATTAGTGTCCCTCCCTCTCCCTGCTGGCTACAGGTGTTCTCCTTGCCCCCTCCTATTTTATGATTGGCTGCCTCGCTTCAGCTCGCCAGGTAACGGATACCGCTCTCTGATTGGCCAGGCCTGGGCGGTATCCCTCTGGGGCGTGGTTTCAGGTGGGCGGCGCTTGCTATTGGTCCGCAGGTAGGGTGGGAGGTGCTCCATTGGCTGTTGTGGCCGCTAACCTGCTGGCTTAGGCCGCCATGTTTGGAGTGGTAGCGGCGGCGCTAGGGCCGCTGCAGCCGCCGGGCGGGGGTCGCCGCTGAGCCGGGCGCGGGGTGGGGGCTTCCGGGGGTGCGGGCCGCCTCCTCAGGGGGGACCCCAGGCGCGGGGAGGCGGGACCGAGTCCGACCCCAACTTCCTGCCGGGACTTCGGGCAACTTCCAGCCCGGGGGCGGGGGAAGCCGGGGCGGGGTTAGGCTGAGGGGCTGTCGGGGGGTGGGGGGACGCGGGCCGCACTCCTGGGGGGACCCACTTCAGCTGGCGCCGCAGCAGGTAGGAGACAGCCCTCCCCCCACCGCCCCTGTGCTGGGGGGCGTCGCTCCTTCCGCTCGGCTGGTCCCCCAGACCTAGAGCCGGGCTGAGCGGGGGCACCCCCGGGCCCGCCTCCCACCCCCGCGCGGGCCAGGAGCCTGCGGGCACCAAGCAGGGCCACGCTCCCCCCACACCGGCCGTGACCCAGCTCTGCAGGGGGCTTGTCCCCAGCCACTGTGTGCCCGGCCCCCAACGGGGGAGAGCCTCCTCTCCGCAGTAGGGAGCTCCCGCATGGGGAAGGCAGGCTGTGCCCGGCTCCTAAGTGCAGCGACCACAACGCCCCGAGTTGGGACACGGACCCTAGGAACAGGAACATCTGCAAACCAGCTAGTGGGGCCCAGGCAGTAAAGGGATCACCACACTCTCTGAACCAGAGCTACCTGGGGAGGAATGACCCCAATACTCAAAGACTGACAAATGCTGTAGGTTGTGTCCCCGCAGCTGTTACACGCCTGCTTCAATATATACTTGGGGGGGGGGGGGGTCTTCAGATTATTAAACAGGTTCCTAACTAGGTCTCCCCACCCCCTAAAGGGAGGCCAGCATGCAGCTGGAACCTTTTCCCTAGAGACCTAGTTAACATTGGTTTGGGATACAGCACTATTTCTTCCCTATGGGAAAGTGGAAAAACTTCTGTGTGGCATGAAAAATGTGGGGCTAGAAGAAGGATGAGTAAACAACTTTTCTGTAAATAAAGTGTCCCTTCCTTTCTCCAGTCTCTTAAAAAGAGCTTTTCTTGCAATATTTTTGGCCAGAAGTGGAAATATGAGAAGTTTTATTAGGAAACTCTGGGGGAAAAATTGCTCTTGAAACATTCAGATCCTAGTTTTGCCAACAGTGGAGACAGATTAATGTTCTGACAGTTGGAAGCTTATCTTATCTTCTCTTAACCTGAATAATTTTGTAAAATTAAGTTTAACTGGCCCTATTATTTTTTGACATTACTATTTTTTTAATGCTTATCCCTCTGCTTGTTAGGTGCTTTTAAAAGATTTTATAAAGTTAAAGCAAGAGTACTACAAAAGTAATTTAAAAGCTGACATGTTTTTGCAGGACCAGGGTCTTGTGGAGGTGGGTAGTCTCATTGATTTCTATGGTATATAGTGGGTAAAGTTAGTCATGTGTTTTAGTCATTGCAGGATCTAGCACTACATCTGTACTTTAATGTGTTCCAGTTTTTCTGTGTGTGTTCATTAACTCTATTTTTGCTTGTGTGTGCAGGTGGACTGGATATCATTGGGGAAAAAAGAGCTTGTAAATTTCACTTGCTACTTCATTGGAATTTAGCATAACATTAGTGATTACTTGTACCCTCCAAACCAGTCAAATCTTTATGCCTGGAACATATTTGTCATTTAGACTTTTGTATTAGTACCATGCCTAGCAGAATGGGATCGAAAATGAATCTGAAGAGAGACTTCATCAGAATAAAAGCACATTATAATGGGTAAGTCATACAGTCCTTTCAGTGCTGCTTTATATGTGGTATATGTGGTTTGTCACTTTAGTTACTAGCGAACAATAGTCCATGAACTCATTTAGTAATGCAGTAACCAAAGAGTTGATGGTTCCAATGGATACTAACAAATCATTTTGTGTATAAACAATGTTTGTAAATTTACTTGGATGTTAAAATGTTCATTTTTTAAAATTCCTGAATCTTTATGAACTACTGAGAGATGCGTCTGACTTATTTTTGGTTAGCTTGTTTTTGGTTTCTGACCAAATCTGTTTTGAAACAGAAGTGTTGATGTATTTGCTGATCCAGTTTGAAGATTAATAAAACAATGTAGTCTCTTAAACCCAGGCACAGCTAATATATTTAATTGGTTTTTCTTAGACCCCAGTCCTGCAATGAGTTCTGCATTGGCAGATTTCCATTAAAGTTAGTGGGGCTGTGCTTGCGAGTTGCTGTCCACCTGCATAGTTCTCATTGAAAGTTTGGGGATGTACGCTGTGAGCTCTTTGGGGCAGGAATTGTCTGTGTTTCTACAACACCTATCACAAAAGGGTCCTGATACTAGTTAGCACCTTTGGGTGCTAGTGTAATGCAAATAATTAATTTATAGCTGCTATTATACTTGCATAATTAGAGGTATTGTTTCTGTGGTTAAAATTGTAGACTGTCCAGCAACTGCCATTGTTTGGCTTATTGATTTCCCCCACCACCACCTTAATGAAAACTCAAAAGGATTGTCTGTCAGAGAAATATTTAGGCAGTTGTGGGAAATAAGTGTTTGGGTTTTAACTATAAATTATTAGTAAATCCAGCAAGAATATTTGCCTGCTATATTTAAAATTCCGTTATTAAAAATGAACTTTAAAAATCCAGTTTACCTTTCACTATTTATGTTGTTGGTCCATGTTGAGTGAAATGCAAACATCAAAGAGTTACAGTTACACCTATTACCTTCACTTTGGTTTATACCGACTTTCATTTCCTGGCAACTTCGCCAGCAGGTTGCTTTTGTTGTTTAGTTTCTAACATTGTAGGGAAATGTTACTTTTTAAACTGAATTTAAAACAATCACGAGAACGCTTCTATCTAGTTTTGAATCCTGCTGCCTCCCTTTTTACTAAATATAACTGAGCTTAAAAGTAATTGACAGTGACTTTTTAACTTAGACTTGAGTTTTGGCCTTTTTCCTCGTAAGCTAAAAATAATGTTGATCCCCAGTGTATTCATTGTCAGTAATTTGGTGTTTAGTGTAGTTATATTGTTTTTTTTTCAATAAGCAACTTTGTTTAGTAGCAGTTGGAAAGAGGACGACAAAACCGGGATGAAGAATTTAGTCTTTACACACTGTGAAAGGGAGTAATAATATATTACTTTACTAAGGCTATGGCTATACTGTACCGCTGTAAACCCTCTAATGTAGCTGCTCTAAGCTGAGGAGAGAGAGGTCTCCTGTCAGCTTAATTACTCCAGCCCCTGAGAGCAGCAGTAGTTGTGTAGGCAGGAGAAGTTCTCCCGCTGACATAGCGGTGTCCGCACTGGCACTTAAATCAGCATAAATTATGTCACTTGGGGTGGCTAATTCACATCCCTGAGCAACATAATTTATGTCAAATTAAGCTATAGTGTAGCCATAGCCTCATACTCTGTTCTGATGCGTTAGTAGGATCCGCAAATAATGCCTTGAAAACAAAACGACTGGTTCCATGGATATATAGGGAAAGTTTTTGCTCCTGCAGTGAAATGTGGCATAGTCTTGTGGCTAGTGTGGGGGGACTGGAAGACAGCTCCTTGATTGTAAAACTAGCCATACCATCAACTCTCATTCTAACCGTGAGCGAGTCACTTAATCTCTGTGACTCGATTTACCCATCTGTAAAATGGAAATCCACCAGAACCTTTCTAATTCACACTTCATTACAGATATGATAATTTGCATATAAAAATATGTCCTGAAATATTTAATGAGGCCTTGTTTATAGTGAGGATTAATGTTAAGACTATCTTTCAAAATATTGCAGGACATGATATTAAATTTATATAGCTATTATATATTTAATAGATTTGTTTTTATTATAATAGATGTGTAAGTGAATACATGTGAAAATAAATGAGCACAGTGTATTTTGTGGTGCATTATTATTGCTGTTATAATGTTACTCTTGCTCAATAATTTGTGAAATTTTGATAATCAGCAGTGTTTAGTGCTAATTAGCAAGGTTTTACTACCTGACAGGGCTGTTTGAGATTTAATGAGTACTTGTAAACAGCTTTGAGATCTTTGGATGAAAGGCTTGCACCAAACAAGTGCTGCTAAGTGTGCCTAGTTTAAGTTGAGTAGAGATCTTTATCCTAAATTTATAAGACCATGTCAGTCTGGGTTTATGATTAAAGGATGTTCTCAACTTAATTATAGTAGCACTAGAGTGGTACTACATGTTTGAGATGTGAAAGCTGCTCTGAAACGGTGTAGTCCACAAATGTTATATCCAATATATATGCACAACGTTCAAACCCAAGAAGTGTTTCCGGAATATAAAATGTGTAATTCTCCAAAAGTTTGCAAGGTATATGTATAGGCTTGTTCAAGAATGAAGCAGACCTTTGAATATTTGAAATTCGTGGTAACATTTGATTCATTACTAGAATTCACTGGAAGGAATGTGAATATCATAAAAGGAATTAGTAAAAGCATTGAGAACATTTTTTGTACTTCCTGCAACAAGTATTCTGTAATTTTCATGAGTCATGCAGATTGCATTTGTAGACAAAAATGGTTCTTTTTTCTTACAATTCATTCAGAACCTCTGAAGCATTCTAGCCATCATTGATTAATGTTGTTCTCAGTTGGAGAAGAGCAAAGCATCTGTCCCACTTACAAAGTAGGGGTCCCAAAATTACTGAATTTTGTCTTTGCTTTGTTGACACACAGTTCTATGTTAAGTAAAAAGTTTATGTAAAACAATTTATGGGCTAAAGCATAGCGTAAGTGTTTCAGTATCTGTTCTGGATTCCTGCTTTCATATCTGCAGATGTAGTAAAACATACTATTTCAGAATTAGTGTCAAGAGTTATTCAGATAGCTGCTAAATAATTTAGAGTGCCAATTGATGATAGTACAATATACCTTTTTGAAATTATGATTAAACAAATAGCCTGTTTACATAAGGACAAGGAAGCTGCAAAAATCATGACTGTTGTGATTGTGTCTCCATGGAGTCTCAGGAGCTATGGCATTTGTATTTCTTGGGTGTAATAGAGTTCCTTATGTAGCAGAAATGACAGCATATGGAAACTGAAGTATAGAGCAAATTTGTGTAATTTCTCATTTCATTTTAAAAAACATTTTGTTGCTTGTCTAGATTATGTATAATCCTCTGAAGTAATCTGCATTAAATCCTATTGACTACAAATGAACTGCATGACTCTGGTTAGCTCTGGCCTAGCCAGCATGATTCTAACCTTTGCAATGCCTCATCCCAAGAATGCAAGAAATGCTCTTAATCCAAGTATGTGCCCAACATTGGCCCCTTATGCCGCTTGATGGAGTCTGGCTTCTTAAATCTGACTGGGGAAAAGTGCATATCTAGTGGGATTCTTAAGTAAAGTTTATCAACAAATAGTCTTCATTCAGCTATGCTCTGACCAGCTGATGTAGCTGTTGGCATTCAGATTTAATGTAGTAGATCTCAATAATATATATAATTGACACTAGTTAATTGGATAACTACTGTGCACAATTGGATCAGAAATAGATGCTGCTTGGGCAAAATAACAATGGAAGTTTTTTCATCTGCACTTCTCTAATTAGTACAAAGAATGGCAGTCCATCTCCCACTTAAAGTTTTAATAATTTAAGGCTTGATCCTGCCATAGGTTTTGCATCTAATACTTACACTGACTTCAGTGGGAGTTCAGGGTATGCATCCTGTGGTAGTAATATGCATTCTGGGCCAGATCCTGAAATGGATGTTAGGCATTGAGTAAATTCCATACTCAGGGGAATTTCAACATCAGAGGTTGATCTTCTAACTCTGTGGTTCCCAAACTTTAACAACCTGTGAACCCCTTTCACTAAAATGTCAAGTCTCGTGAACCCCCTCCTAAAAATGAATATTTCCAGGGATTTTCTCCTTTTACCGGAGTATAAATTATAAAAGCAGTGATCTTGGAAATATAAAATTTGTTTTTATGATATGCTTATTACACACTATTAGTATTAACTATTATTTATCATTACAGTATTTTTATTACATTATGAAAATGGCAACACTCTTCCAAGATTTCACTTTCGTAGCTTGTATCACTTTGAATAAGGCTGTTATAAGACAAGGCTCCTATGTTTCATCAAGGAGTATCAAATGTGAAACAGCATGAAGGTATTTAAGAAGCCAACTCGGAGTTCCTCCTACACAAGCATTCAGGTCTTGAGCAGTCCAGGCAAACAACGCACGTTACAACAAAGCTTAAACTTGTTCTTCATAATAATTTTAAAAACAATACTAGCTGCCCATTTAATTTTAAAAACAGCAAAAAAATATTCACCTCCCTTTCCATTTCTTATAAGGAGTCTTGAAGTTTAAATCTCCTCAGTGTGATAGATATGCTTGCTTTGATCTGCTTAGCTCTTGGAAGTCCAGGGGCTCCGTGCTGCTGGCCCCGTGCTGCCTGGGATCACTAGGGACAGCTCTGTTCGCCATTAGGGAATTTTTTCCTGAGAACCCCCTGTAACATTTCACGAACCCCAGTTTGGGAACCACTGTTCTAACTGAAAGCATATAGATGGAATACCCAAAGTGGATGGTGTCACAGCGCAGGTACACACACAGAGTTGAATCAGTTTTCACCTACAAAACAACATGACTGAATAGTTATGTGATTCTATCCATCTCTCCTGTGTTGTCTTCACTGAGCTAGTTACACGCTGAGTAGAAACAACCTGTAACTTGAGCTGTATTTCATAGTATTATTGATTTCATAGTCAGGTACCTAGAGATACAGGTATGAAGGGCCCTCCACGGAAGTCATATTAGAAATTTGTTGTAACTTTTGGACAGAAGGTGTTTGTTACATATAAATAACTGCTGTTGTTACATACATGAGAGAGATCCTGGCTAAAAGGTCATGTGGATATTCTGCAAGTTTGGTTTACATAATACTGAAGTATGGGACAGTGTTAAATTAGATTGACTTTTTTCTGGATCTGTAACTTCTTATGTCCTTTAAAATGTTAGTTTCAAAGGGAAATAATTACTTTCTTAATCTCCTACTGTAATCTCATCCCAAAGCATCTTTACATACATGGGAAATGTAGAGTGTTGCCATTCATTCCTGTCCATGGGTAGTTCTTCCAGTAAGCCCATCCTGGTCATGTCCCTGTGTACAATGTCCCGCCATCTATTCGGAAGTCAGCTTCTAGGTCTGACCTGTTGTGTTTTTATTATTTTCGTTGGCTTACTATCATTCGTTTGTTCTACAGTGTCCGCATCAGTGTAATCTTTCAGTTGCAGCGAATCCCCTTGTGACGGTGCCCCCCCATAAGGCTTTATGGAAATATGCTTATGAATATATGTGACATAACTGGAATATTTTCTGTGCTACATATGCTCTGTAACATATCTATGTAAAGGTTATGATCTACTGAATCTATTAATCCTATTTGTATGCATGTATCATTTTTGTACTCAAAGTTATGAATATTGGCCGTGTACTGGCTTGATTTCTAAATAACCTTAGAGCATTTGGTTAGTTGCTGGAGAAAGGAATTCGCAAAGTTAAGTGCCCAAACAGGAAGCACTTAAGGAACAATGCATCTTGGAATGCTCCAATCCACATAAGTCTTCCTGGAGATATTCAAGATACCATGTGGGCAATGGCTTCTGCCTGTAAAAACTGTGAGTCATGCATGGACATGTGACTTGTCCAGGTGACTCCAGAACTCCATCTTGGAGCTGGACTTTGCATAGGAGAGAGGAGGGGGTCTCCACACACAAGAGAGAGTCTATTTAAGCCCATGGGAGACCCGTCCATTTTGTCTTCAGCTGGCTAAAGAGAGGGCCTCTCCACCCCCAAAGATACCTGGAAGAAACTGGAACAAAGGACAGTGACTGCAAGGGTTTTGAGTAACTGCTGGGCCCAGACTAAAAGGAGATTAGTCTGTAAAAGGAAGCATTCTGGAACTGGTGAGGATTTGATCTGTATTCAGTTGGATTAGATATAGACTGGCGTGTTTTGTTTCATTTTACTTGGTAGTTCACTTTGTTCTGTCTGTTACTACTTGGATCACTTAAATCCTACTTTCTGTATTTAATAAAATCACTTTTTGCTTATTAATTAACCCAGAGTATGTATAATACCTGGGGGGGGGGGGGGGGGGGAGAAGGCAAACAGCTGTGCATATCTCTCCATCAGTGTTAGAGGGCGAACAAAACAGATTTATTTGGGTTTAGACCCCATTGGGTGTTGGGCATCTGAGTGTTAGAGACAAGAACACTTCTGTAAGCTGCTTTCAGTTAAGTCTGCAGCTTTGGGGCAAGTAATTCAGACCCTGGGTTTGTGTTGGAGCTGAGAGGCATGTCTGGCTCAGCAAGACAGGGTGCTGGAGTTCCGAGCTGGCAGGGAAATCAGGGGCAGAAGTAGTCTTGGCATATCAGGTGGCAGCTCCCAAGAGGGGTTCTGTGATCCAACTCGTCACACCCCTACCTTGGTGTCACATTTTATTTTCCTTCTAACTTCTTCGTTTATTTGAATACATCATTCTACTTTTCAACTGCCATCTTCTGAAAAGCTCTCATCTCTACTGCCTCCAGCCTTCTGACGTCTTTTTCATTTAATGCAACTGTTTTCAGACCATAGAGTAATACTGTTAGTACAGTGGTGTGATAAATTTTCACCATGGTACTGAAGATAATGGTTTTTATCCATAATTTCATCAGGCTCCGTGCAGCACTTGTAGCTAAAGCACATTTCCTTTTAAACCTCAACCTTGATGGAACCATCATCACTAATCAAGCTTCCTAGGTGTACTCAAGATTGTACTTGTTCTATGATTTCCCTGCTGCATTTCAACACTTCATCTGTTGTCCCTTTTCTAGTATGAATCCCAGGCAAGATAATGGAATGGCTGATACAGGACTCAGTTAATAAGGAATTAAAGGAGGGTGATATATTTAATGCAAATCAACATGGGATTATGGAAAATCTTGTCAGACTAACTTGATATCTTTTTATCAGATCACAAGTTTGGTTTATAAAGGTAATAGTGTTGTCATAGTATACTTAGACTTCTGTAAGGCAGTTGACACACAGCATTTTGATTAAAAAGATGATATAAAATTACCCTGGCACACATTAAATGGATTAAAAACTGGCAAACCAATGGGTCTCAAAATGTATCTCTAAATGAGGAATTGTACAATGGGTGTGTTTTCATTGGGGTCCCACAAAGATCATTTCTTGGCTCTATGCTATTTAATATTTTTATCGGTAACCTGGAAGAAAATATAAAATCATCAACGATAAAATTTGCACATGACACAAAAATTGTGGGAGTGGTAAATAATGAAGAGGACAGGTCATTGATTCAGAGTGAACCGGATTGCTTGGTAAATTAAGAGCAAGTAAACTATGCATTTTTAATATGGCTAAATGTTTACCTCTAGGAACAAAAGAATGTCACCCATACTTACAGGATGAGGGACTCTCGTTGGATTTCCCCAAGACAGGCTACTCCCATCCATCATCCAGGGGACATGCCTCTATGCTGTTGTATCCTAGTGCAAGGCCTGCTATAATAGTGATTTCAAAGTTAGATGAAGTATTTTCTTCAGATATTTTTGTTCTTTTTTTGTAACACATCAAGATTTATGGTCTCTCTAAGATATTGCCCTAGGGCAATAAATAATATTTATGTTAACAGAAATCAATCTGTCTATTGTCTCATCATCATAGTGTGTGTGCTTTAGCTATATTCTTCCGAGAACATACTTTGGTGCTTGAAATAACAGTTGGAAATTTTGGTTTTAGTTACAATATTTTTTTTTGTCTCTGTATTTTTCCATTGGTTCCTCTTCCTCACTGTGCTTGTATTTATTTAAAAACAAATTCTACCAGTAAGAAACATATTAATATCTGAGGAGAGGACATGAAACGTGGCTGGAGTGTCTCAATTTACAGAAGTGGTAATAGTCTCAAAATGGTTCTGAATTACTTATTTAAGCACACCATGTGCTTAGATGTACAGTTTGACGATATGGCCACAGCTCAACAAATCCACCTGTCTGTAGCCTCAGACCACTTTATTTATTTATTTATTTAAAAAATAAAGTTTAGATAGATAAATAAACAATAGTTCCATATTTCTTTTATTATATTGCAGGGGTGGGCAAACTTTTTGGCCTGAGGGCCACATCGGGGTTCTGAAACTGTATGGAGGGCCGGGTGTAGTGTATTAAATTGCTCCCCGTAGGAACAGTGGCACAGCAAGCTGAGGTTGCAGAGGAGGGGCAGGGGACTAGCCTCCCCAGCCGGGAGCACAAGGGCCGGACAGGACGGTCCCGTGGGCCATAGTTTGCCCAACTCTGATATATTGGCACTACTGTTATCTGTACACAATTGTATACAATTATATTTATTTTGTAATTAGATTATTGAACAGATTGCCACATGAAGTTGTTGAGGTTAAGAATTTAGCAAAATTGAAAAAGAGATTGGATATTTAAACAGATAACTAGAGTTGTTACAATTATGGTTAAATATTTTGGGGGATATTAAATATCATTCTTCAGGTCTTAAGCCAATCTCTGACAATCAGAGATCAGGATGAGACCAAATGTGGGGAGTGCAAACTGATCTATATTGGCCTACTTTAGGATTCTTACGCCTCCTGTGAATTATCTGGTACCAACCACTGCACTAGACAGCCTGCTGGACTAGATGGACCTTGGGTCTGATCCAATATGACAATTTGTGTGTTGCTATAATTAAAAAAAAATGCAAATTTATAAATAATTTTCAATATTTAATCCTATCCCCATTTGAATGTCCTGAATCCTAGGGCCCAATCCTGTAACCACAAATGTATAGTTCCATTAAGGACATAACTGGTATAAGCACTATATGAAGACATGGTGAATGGCCTAAAAAGTTTACATACTCCCTATCCTACAAACACTTGGGCTTATACTTGCAGCACTGGGTCCTTACAGGATAACCTCTCTGGGTCAGTAACTGTGACTTTGTATGCACTGTAGTAGCCGCATTGGTCCCAGGACATCAGACAGACAAGGTGGGTGAGGTAATTAATGCCTTTTATTGGACCAACTTCTGTTGGTGAGAGAGACAAGCTTTCCAGCTACACAGAGCTCTTCTTCAGCTGTGTGTGGCTCGAAACTTTTTCTCTCTCTCTCTCTCTCCCCCCTCAACAGAAATTGGTCCAATAAAATGTATTACCTCACCCACCTTGTTTCCCCGTCTTTGTGTCTGTATACAGTGTCTGCCCAGGGCCTGTGCAGCCACGAGGCAGACTAGGTGGCTACCTAGGATGCCAAGTGGTTGGGGGTGCCAAAAAGCGGTGCCCCCCCCCAATTTTTTAAACAGCGGAGCACCAGGCTGCTGCTGCTCTCTGCCTCCCAGTTCCAGAGGGGCCGCCAGCAGCGCGGCTAGTCCCTCCCCCTGCAACAACCCTGGGCACAGACACACTCCCGCCTGCCAGCCCGTTGCAACAACCCCCTCGTGCCCACTCCTCCCTTGTGCCACTCCCTCCTTGCCACTGCACCCCCTGTAACAACCCTGGGCACAGACACCAGCCCCTTTCAACAACCCCCTTCTGCCCACTCCCTCCCTGCCACTGCACCCCCTGCAACAAGCCCCTTTTGCCTCTCTGCAATCTCTTCCCTGCCACTACACCCCTGCCCCCTCCACTTCTTGGCCACCTCCACTCCCTGCAACAGTCTCGTGCACCCCCCTCTCTGCCACCTTCACCCCCTGGAAGAGCCCCCATACGACCTCCCTCTTTGCAGCCCCCTTCCCCCCACCCCGTGCCCCTGCACTTTGTGAACATCTGGGCCCCTGTGGGGAACTTGACCGTAGGAAGGTGGGGGCTGGACATCGGAGGGGGGGCGCAAGGTGGAAGTTTTGCCTACGGCGCAAAATATCCTTGCACCAGCCCTGTGTCTGCCTCCATGAAGAGTCTAGATTCTGCTTTGATTTTGAGAACTAGTGTAATTTAAATGCTTTTAATTATTGAGAGCTCTAAGAAGTACTTGTGGACTCCAGACCACTTATTCTAAGGTTGCTTGCAAAATAAACCTCAGTCTCACTCAGCAAATCATGGTAGCTTATCACATTAAAGATCAACCTGGAAAACTATATTTAAAAACCTGCATGTTTTTTCATTTCCATTAGGAATAATTAGTTAAGATTAAAAACTGTAATTTAAGATCTCTTCAAATGTTAAAGAAAAAAATTCCATGTTGAAAGATTATATAGCCCACTTTTAATCTACATTTGAAACTGATAAACTATTTTAAAAATATTGTGCTCACAGCTTTACTTCCAGTCACTCTTAAAAATTGGCTTGCAAAAATATTCCTTTTGCCTTCCAAAAACAAACAACTTACAGCCATATGACCTAATAATGCATGCATATTTTTCTTGACATAGTCTCCACATTTTTGACACTTTGACTAAACAGTTTCCATGAAAATCAACTTGAATATTGTAAAGTTTCAATTTCCAGCAGACATACACAAATGTATGAAGTAGGTAAGACAGCTTGTGTTTTCTAAAATGATCTGTCATATAGGGTGAAAGTAGCAAAACTAATTAAATCATGTTTAGCTTATTCTCCTCATTTCTGTTCTCCTTGTTGACTTCAGTACATTACGTGAATAATTTACATATGGCTCTAAGTACGTATTCTTAACTGAGAAGTGCAGTTGTATAGTTATCCACTAGAGGGTCTTACACTTTTTTATCTCTGAACATCCTTCAAACACCTGCTTTTTTTGCCATGTTTATTTTGTGTAGCTTTTTCTTGAGGTACTTTAACTTTAACGTAAAACATGAAAAATCTACTTCACATGTGCAGTTATATACAGACTAGGTCATGTAAGCATGTTTTTTAGTTTTTACATGCAACAGCTTAGTGTGACAAGATGTAGTTTCACAAATAAATTCTCTAGGGTACTAAGTGGTTTACTTTGTGTGGGTTTCATCATTCTAGAAGCACTGAACTTCGTAGAAAGGAATTAAAAACTTAAGCTTCAAGGAAAATAATACGCCCCCAAAAAAGCATACCCAGCTTGCTAAAAGCTAAAACTTAGCATCCCGTTCTAATTGTCTGTCTTTATCATCTTTCAATAGTTCCATGTTGACTTCAGATTTTAGAATTTTGTAATTATCAACTATTTTGCTAAAAGTATAGTTTTTAGCTGAAGTGTGATGCAAATATTATTTTCAATGCAGTAACTTTGAAATTAAAGTTTTATCACACCTAACACCAGAAATAACTTTGCCACTCTTCTCATTAAAACCATGTAAATGTGATAAGTCAGATTTTAAAACTTAATAATCTGTTGTAGATCTTTCACCATCCTACTGGTCAACTGTTATATACAGTGGTTTGTCAGTTTATTCCAGTCTCGCTTTCCTTCCCCCATTTGTTTCTTTCGTCTTAAGTAAAGTTGCAGGAGGTCAGGGACATTTTTTGTATTTTTAATTTTTAAAAAATGTTCAGAATATTTTTAATTTATGAAATACAGCACAGAAAAATGTGGAATTTAAAACTTATTTTTTCAGAATATTTACATAAGCAAAGTCTCTTTAATAATGCAGGGACTTCTGAGCTGCTGCAAAGTCCTATGTAAACTCCGACATGTTTCAGTCTTTGATTCCATCTATCTAAAGAGAAAATCGCTGTGGCTAGTTTAGGAGTTACAAAAGCTATGCGTTTTTAAAATGCCTATTTAGTTCATTTAATGTAAGTCTCAATGTTTAACAGCCAATAAAGCAGATATTGAAAAGCCAGGATCGTTAATGTAAAATATAATATTAAAATAATGTTGAGATGCAAAGGCAATCGATCTCCCCAGGGACACCAGAAGAGCCTAGCCCTTTCTCACAGGAATAATACTTGCTTATTCAAGTAGTCCCATTGATTTCAATAGGATTACTTTAGTGAGTAAGTGCTGCTTGTGTGAGTACAGCTCAGCAGGATAAATTCCACAGATACAGCTACTGAAACAAGCAGTTTATGGCAGATGCCATATTTCTGAATGAGGGAATACATTTTGTGATTTAAATCTGTGAATTCATCTTTTGCAGGGACATCCTAATAACAAATTTGGATGCATCAATGAACTATGGTGAACTTTGTGATGAAGTGAGGGAGATGTGCAGTTTACAACAGGAACAGCCAATTACCCTCAAGTGGATTGATGATGAAGGTATTACAGACACATGAGAGATTCTTTTGTAAATCTTTACTTGTTTTCCATATTGTATAGTATGACAGAATATTAGGCGGGGGTGGGGGGGAGAAAGGGTTCATGAAATTGCTTAATTTAGTTTTCAGATAATCAAGGCATTTTTTTATTGTAATTTATAGATATCATGGGACATAACCCTGTTTCACATAACAGGAAGGTTTGGATAAATGAGGCTCAGATAATCAAGGTTGTGCTGTACTTGAATTCACTTTTTAATCTTTTTAAATAATGAACTTTTTCAAAGTGTAATTATCTGAAGCACTGTTTCCCTAGATTGATTAGGGAAATATATGGTGGGAAGGAATGTGGCAGGGTGATTGCTTTCTTTACCTGGATGCTCCATTTTCTTTTTATTTATTTATTTTATTGTAAATGGAGAAAATGCAAACATAAGGGAACTAGAATTGTGGATCTGTTCTGATTGTTGAGGTCCATGGACTGCCTTGACAGGGTGAGAGCCCCCATTTTCCAAGAGGAAGTCATGAAGTTACTAATGGCTATGGCTTAATTAGATAATGATTGTAGAGTGCATGTAGAGAAGGGGTGGAGTTCCTTGCTGGCAGAGCTCCAGGACTACATACCCAAGTCTCAAGATTCTATTTTTTTCTGATTTTCTTTCTCTTGATTTTTTTTAATCTAAAAACATTAGTCAAAATGCTCTTAATTTTTCTTCCCTGTGTGTGTGTGTGTGTGTGTGTGTGTGTGTGTGTGAGAGAGAGAGAGAGAGAGAGAGAGAGACACCTTGGGCCATCCTGATGGGAGTGTTTCCTTCTGAGGACCATGTTGCAGGGGTAAAAAGTAGTGGCCTTTGCCCACACCTTTTGGAAAGGTTAATATAGTAGGTATTGTCAGGTGAGCCTGTAGTATTCTAGGCCCCACCTGTATCTTGCAGTGGGCTGGGATGAACTGTAAGCTTATGGATAGCAGCAGCTAGCTGGTCAGTCATCCTGAGTGCTACTGCTCAGGAGTTATGGCAGGGGATCAGAAGCATGGCTCTGCTGGAGCAAACTTCCATGTTCATTCCCTGACTAAAGCCTTGCAGCAGAAAAGACTTTACTTTGGGTATTGTGCTTAAGAAGCAAATAAAATCAGTTCTACAGGGATTAGGCCCCCTCCACAAAATTACTTAGGTCTCAACCCTGCATTGAGAGCCATGCAAGCAGGTTCCTGAACCTGTACAGAGTCCCGTTGAAATCACTTGCAAACTGGAATCAGATCGGGCCTTTTGTTTAAGGGCGAGAGAGAAATTGACCTTTGGGGAAGTCTCCTGAAAGACTCCAGAGAACACCAGGTCTTGACCTTGCTTGTGAACAAACTGGCATTCTCAGTTCTTGTACCATGTTGAAAAAGTAACCAGTCCTTTGTAATTTATGGTAAAGATGTTGTTTAAAAAGGTTTATTGGGCATTTGGAAAATCTGCTCTTTTTGTTTGGTACTTCCGTTACCTGGGAGAGAGTAGAGACGCTAAGGTAGAGTCCTTTTCTGTAAGGAAGCTGACTGAGATCACCCCTTTGGCTAACACAGCTGAAATACCACCAATGTATAACTGATTCTCCAGAGATTGAAGTCCAAACTAGACGATGACCTAGATCATTTTGTCTAGCCAATTAGAAGGATAAACTGATTTTTTTCCCCTGTCTCCTCCAATTCTTTTCTCTCCAATGCACTGTTGCTGCACTCCTTAAGTCAACATGGATGGATTTTTCTAACTCGCTTTTTTCCTCTTGTTGCCACTGATGAAGCCGTGCTATTTTGGTTAAATCAGTTGTAGAATATCTTAAAGGAAGATGTGGGACAGTTGACGGAAGGACATAGGCTTGTAAAGTGCTGCTGCAGCCCGTGCCTGCATGTTTATACCACAATTAAGCAGCCTCTTAGCCTGAGCATTAGTCAGCTGATGTGGGCCAGCCGCTGGTGTCTAATTGCAGTGTAGACATCCCCAAGAGTATAATTGATGTGAACAATCACTTGAAGAAAGAATGGTTACTTACCCCACAGTAACTGTGGTTCTTTGAGGTGTGTTGTCCACATAGATTCCACATTCTGCCTTCCATCCCCATTTATCGGCATCCCAACACCTGGGATTCTTATTGGCAAAGGAACTGAATGGTGGTTGAGGCTGCCTGGCCCCTTATGCCCTTGCCTGTGACATGGGTGCTGCCGCACTCCCTGGCTTGAGTGGTTTCCATCCTATACAGGGTTTACAGTTTGGTTCAATGTCTCTCGGTACCCACTCTATACAAATTGTTCCAGCAGCCCTGGTCGGTAGTGGTCATGAGGGTCGCAGGCCTGGCCACAACATATACTGCTAGTCAAAAAGAACCCAATCTTGTGCATAAGCTGCATGTGCGCCATGATTGGAATCCGTGTACACAACACATTTTGAAGAATCACTCTGACTGCAGAGTAAGTAACTGTTCTTTTCTGGGTTTAAGCTCTGTCACCCTCTCTCTGAGAATTTTTGGCAAGTCACTTAACCTCCTTGTCTCACTTTACCTTCATATAAAATGGGTATAACTATATTTCCAACCATGTTTGTTTATAAAGTGCTTTGAGAGCAAGAAGTGAAAGGCACTTCAGAACTGTAAAGCTTCATTATTCAATAGCAAGTAAAAAAAAAAAATCTTTTAAAATAAAGTGCACATTTTAATAGCAAAATGACAAAGCTTGATGAAAAGCTGTTCAGAATTCTTCTTTATGCTATTCTTTGGCATGCATGTGAAGTAACATTTTTCAAAAATGTGTAAGTCCTATTTGACTTTAAATACAATTTGAGTCAGATAGATGCTGCTGAAAATTTTACTTCTAGTCCTATTCATCTTTGGAATGAGTGTGTCTGCTTGCTTTCAAGGTGATGATACAACTGTGTTATGGAAAAACTAAATGTTTTTGCCACTTACGATTTGTGATGTTTTGCACAGAACATATGACAAGAACTATAGCAGTGATACATATTTTCCTTTTTCTGTTGATTATTCTACCTGGCAGCCACCTTACTATTTCTGTAAGTCATTGGATGCAGCCTTGATTGTAGTATTGGTCTAATGTATCCCATTGAAGGACTAGTAGATGGATTGATGTTGGCTTCCTTTAAAGGAACACTTGTCTAAAAGAGACAGTACTGTTACTGAGTCACACTGACATTACACATTATGGCGTTTAACTATGGTGTGAGCAAGGTGCACATTTTATGTGAACTGAATGCTTTCATCTACTTGAGTGCTATTTTCAAGGGACGTTTTCAAGGTTGATAGAGCCAAAAGTGACCTCTCCTGGTGTGGGAGGGAAAGTGTAGTAAGCTGTCTGTCTAGCACTTAGGAAAAAAGTGCTAGTGTACAGTGCTTGAAAAAGTAGATAAGGCATCTACTAGATGAAAGGGTACACATCCCCTTATAGCTAGAGAGATGGGGATTGGGAATTCACCTTAAAGGCCCCACCGGGACCCTTGCCCCATCCAACCACCCCTTCTCTCTGTTCCCTGACTCCCAGGCCAGGAGCTCGGGGGCCAGGCAGGATGGTCCCGCAGGCCAGATATGGCCTGCAGGCCTTAGTTTGCCCACCCCTGGGATAGCTGCTAGGAACATGAGGGTGCTTTCCCTGGATCTTTCTTGGAACTACAGCTTTCATATCTGCCATGGGCTAATAATTGTCTGACAAATGTAAAACTCTTCTGACACTCCTCTTCCTCCTTAAGTTGCTGGAAGTGAGGGAAGAAGTTCCTTCTTTTTTCATCTCAGTGACTGTGAAGAAGGATGTTGGTGTAGTGTGGTCTGTTCCCTCTCCTCCCTCCTCTGTAAGGTGGGACAGTGCTCTGGAGTCTACAACTTTAATTCACCTACAACCTCCTGGTTGCTGTGAGTACGGGCAGGCTGGATAAAAATCAATGATTTAAAAAAAAATCATTTTTTATTTAAATCATATTTTTTGATGCTTTTTGAGGGGAAAAAACGTATCTAAAGAGAGTTTTATTTAAGATACACTAGCTCAAAGATATCTCATCATGGAATAGGGATTATAAATTCTAATTCTATAGTATGAGACAATATATTCATGTAATGTTTAAGAAAAGTTTTTGTAAATGAGTTCCAATAGTCATGGATTGGGGACCCAATTTTATGGGGTTCCAGGGGCTTCTGTATAGATTATTTAGGTTAATCTTTCTCTCTACCCAATGAGACTCAGTGCTCAGTCTAGAAGATACCATCAGAGATGCTTAGTTTTGCAGTTCTCAAATTGTGGTTTTTTGTTTCCAGAGATAACATGCTTGTTAACAGCAAAAATGGTTTTAAATAAATAAATAAATAACATATAGAGGTGAGAAATAACAGACCTCAACCCTTTGTTCCTCTGCAAATTTGTGTACACAGAGTCAATCTCTTACCTCTCTTTAAAAGTGCAAAGTTTCAAAAAGTTCAATGAATAGAAGATTGTTGGGGGCGGAATAGATCTGGACAAGGAGAAAAATCTGGAGATAAATGTGAGAAGGGAGGGACAGGCAGTAGAAACAAAAGTGAAACAGTTTGAGCAGCATATTCCAGAAGTCTTGAGGTCTTTGAGTGTAGCCTTCATTGATTTGAGATCTACCATACCATTCTCTAGGGTTACCATATTTGAACATTCAAAAAAGAGGACACTCCACAGCGGTGTTGGCTCTGTCCCCGCTCTGCTCCAGGTCCTGCCCCCTCCCCGTTCGGTCCCGCCACCGCACCCCTCCTCACCCCTTAGCCACCGCTGGCTTGCTGTGTCCCTCCTCAGTCCCCCACGTACCGCTCGCCTCCTCCCACCTGCCACTCACCACCTCACTCCCCTGCCAGAAATCCCCATGCCCACCCCATGATTAAATCAAGTCTTCCTGACTAGTGATTTAAATCAATGTGATTTAAATCAAATCCACCCTGAGTAGGGGTGATTAGATATTCCTGCTCCCCTGTGCTTCCCTCACTCTCCATTTTTGTTCTCTTCTCTTGTGAGTAACTTCAGCGTCTCCCTTCACTGCTGCTCACAGCCTTCCACAGCACCAGCAACATAACGTAGCTATAATTCTTGACAGCTTCTCTGCCCACTGGTTTCTGAATAGCTGCCATGTAACTGATATCTTGTTGACTTTTTCTGCTCGCCAAACTTTTAATTGTGGCAGGGTCATTAGAACTGCAGGCAAACTTCGTTATATTTGTTCACATTTTAAAGATTATCCTTGTAATCCTAAAAGCTAGAAAATTAAAAAACAAACAAAAAAAAAACACCTTAATTTCTGCAGTAATCAGTGGTTCTATCTTTCCATTTGCCAGGAAAAATTCACTGTGGACCAGTAGCAGAGTGGGATTTTCAAATCCTGCTACTATGGAGAAGGGCATCCTAAAGTCAAAAAAGTTCCTTTTTATTTTTTATAATTAAAAAAAAAAAAAAAGTGGATGTAGTGAAAAATTTTCAGATTAATCTCATTTTTTCTTTCCATTCCTAATCCTGAAGAAGCTGGAGCCAACTACACTGATTTGTTTCCCCTGCCCTCAATTTCACTTCAGTAAATATGAATCTCTAATATGAAACAGTTTAATCAGGAGAGGTGTATGGAGAATAATGTACTCTACACCCAATTATTTGGACATTTTAATTACTAATAAAAAGAAGGATCCTTTTAATTAGAGGAGGATGTAACTCCTGCATTTTTTGTTTTGGTGGACCCTAAGGATGGATGGATATAGATATAGATATATAAGGTGACAGTGTTTATTTCTGTCTCTTATGTTTGGTGGTTTTTTTTTTTTTTTTTTTTTGAGGTTTACTTTGATTTAAAAGAGCATGGTTTTCTACTATTTCAGGTGCTGTACTAATGAGCATATTCCTCTTGTAATCTTGAGTTGAATTTGTATCTCAATCGGATTACAAATCTCATTTCAAATGTCTGCTTCCAAGTTATAAACCCTTTCCTCTTAAATTCAGCCAGCCTGCTGTTTTGGCTGCCTCAGTCTTCACAGATTATATTAGCTATCGTACTTTTGCATACTGGTTTGTACATGTAACAAAAATGTAAATACAATTTAAATGCCTCTGACTGATGCTCTTCTAAAGTAAGGTAAACAGAGAATTGCTTGGTGACTTAGTGGATAGTGAGTATTGCCTCTAGCAAAACTACTCAAAGAGTTCACTGACAAACTGGGGAATATATCTAGTGGCGCACCACATGGGTCACTTCTGGAACTGGTACTGGTCAATATTTTCATTAATGACATGGATAATGGAGTGGGTGTGTACACTTATAAAATTTCCAGATGACACCATTTTGGGAGGGATTGCAAGCATTTTGGAGGACAGGATTAGTATTCAAATTGAACTTGACAAATTGGAGAATTGGTCTGAAATTAATTAGATGAAATTCAGTAAAGACAAGTGCAAAATACTTCACTTAGGAAGGAAAAAGAACAAATGCCCATTAGAAAATGGGGAATAATTGGCTAGGTGGTAGTACTGCTGAAAAGGGTCTGGGGTAATAGTGAATCACAAATTGAAAGAGATTCAGCAATGTGATGCTGTTGCAAAAAAGGTAATATCATTCTGCGGTGTATTAACAGAAGTGTAAAAGATGGGAGGTGATTGTCCCACTCTACTCAGTGTTGGTGAGGCCTCAGCTGCAGTACTGTGTCCAGTTCTGGGCACTACACTTTAGGACAGTTTTGGTGAAATTGAAAAGATTCAAAAAGAGAATAACCAATGATAAAAGATTTAGAAAACTAGACTTATGAGGAAAGATTAAAAAAACTGGGCATGTTTATTCTTGAGACAAAAAAAAACTGAGGGGGGACTTGATAAGTCTTCAAATATGTTAATGGTTGTTATGAAGAGGATGGTGATCAATTGTTCTCAACGTCCACTGAGGGTAGGTCAAGAAATAATAGACTTAATCTGCAGCAAGGGAGATTTAAATTAGATATTCAGAAAAACTTTCAATCTATATGGGTAGTTAAACTCTGGCATAGACTTCCAAGGAAGGTTGTGGAACCTCCATCATTGGAGGTTTCTGAGAATGGGTTGGATGATCTAGGTTTACTTGGTTCTGTCTCAGAGCTGGCCTTGATGACCTCTTGAGGTCCGTCCCAGCCCTACATTTGTATGATTCTATGAAAAACTACCTTCGAGCCAAATAAAGTGGATTTTGTGTGGTGGTCTGTTTTTGACGAAATCCCCAAACTTAAAACTGAATAAATATTCACCCTAAAGTCCCACACGTACGAGCTGCATGGATGACTGACCTGCAATATAATTCACGATGTATTGCTTTCTGTGTGGCAGGTTGCTATGTTTACTGTAGTACTTAACGTTAATGGAGAGAGTCAGTCGCCTAATTCTGGTGTTACAGTTCTGCTTTAGTCTACCTGCAAATACTTTCATGTTCAGCCTAGAAAGGCCTTGTTACACAATTTAGATCTTTAAAAATTCCTTTGTGTTTTAGTGTAAATTCCAGGCTCTCTGAAAGTCTCTCAGGTCAGTCTCCTATGATTTTTGTGACACTTTAAATAGTGGATTTCTATCTTTATATTGTGTTTGTACATGTCAGTGAATCAATTAAACTACTAGCTCTTGGGCAAAAGTGCATCCATGTGGTTGATTCTAGCCTTATTGCTCGGGACTTTTAACCTAGACTAGACAAAATACTAAAAATATTGAAATACAAAATACTAAAGAACTTGCAGTAAGGAATAATCCTAGTTTTACAGTGAGATGAACTACAGGATCTAATACTACAAGTCAGATGGACAAACCTGTGGTTCTCTGAAGTCCTGTATCAGGACTTGGACTAATATCTGGTTCTGAGAGTTCAGTATCATGGAGTCCTCTGCTGTTAAAAAGTAGTCTTTGGAAGTTTTTAAAAAAAATCTTTGGTCATCTTAATATGGAAAAGATTTTGTAGGGTGGTTGTGAAGATTGGTTAACTTGTGCGTATTATTTGCATCCTCAGCTGTTTTAATTAGCTATTTTTGTATGACGTAAAATTCTTTAAAAAAAAAAAAAAAGCGGTATTTTTCATCCAATTGTCCACTAACTTACCCTGATTGAGGTATATTTCCTCTCTGACCTTTCTCTCTTACTTCTCCATTTGTTAATCTCAATGTAAGGACATTCATGCCTTGAAATATTTTCGGGGTACTGAGATATAGTGTAACACATCCTTGACCACTTGCAAGTTGTCTCAGTTTAGAGCTAAGTATCTACTTCGTGGCTACTGGTGCAAGTTTGGGCTGGGTCTAGTATTCGGACCCATTCTTCCATACACTGTAATTCCTATAATTTTGTCAGATTCCCTCCCACCACTCCTTGACATTAATATTTCATTCTTTCCTAATTGGATTGGTAGAGAAGGTCAGAGAACTTTAAATGGCTTCTTGACTTTCCCTTTTAAAGCTCCTTTAACTGCCTGCCTGATCTAGTAACTTTTCTTAAAGTGGACTCTTGCTTTTGCTTTGTCATGCATGTCAGCATTCCCAGCCTTCACTATCCATCACACAGCTTCTTTATGCACAGAAAAACTCCCTCATAGAAGCTGAACAGTCACTACCTTAACCTCCCTTAAATTGTTCCATAAGACACTCTTCTGTTGTGATGCCTGCAACATCCAGTCTGCTGATCATGGCCAAGCAGGTGTGACTCTTCTTTTTTCCTTTTTCTATTCCCTATCTCTAATCCTAATTACAAAAAATTCAGTCCCCCCCCCCCAAATACAGTAATTAATTGTGCCAATTCTTAACTGTATCCACATATGTATTCCCCTTCTCTACCCTTTGTCTGTCTGTCTTTAGATTGTAAGCACTTTGGGTAGGGATTATCTCTCTATGCTTGTTCAGTGTCTAGCACAAGTGGTACCCTGCCCTAATTTTGGCTTTTGGATGCTACCATAATATTAATATTTACTACAATACGCCCTCGTTATAATGCCCTTCGTAATAACGAACCTTCAGATATAATGAACCCAGTCCCTGGATCCCATCTCCAGCTCTGGGGATGTTAGTCAGCTTACTTAAATTAATTTTCTGTCACATGTACCAACCTTAGAGAACTACGTCATAACTCTTCTATGTTTTTGTCTTTAATCTTTTCAGTTTGGTTAAAAATGTAAAGTAAAAAGAAAAAACATGTTTCATGTTACTTGTATTTTGTTTGGTCTTAATAAAATTATTAGGATAATATGATAATTTTGCTTGAATTTTCTCAACTAATTATATACTAAACTTCATATACCATAGTCTTAAATTTGGTTGCATATTTCTTTGTTCCCCTTGCTAGGTGATCCGTGTACTATCTCATCTCAGATGGAACTGGAAGAAGCCTTCCGTTTGTATTGTCATCATAGAGATGAAGGGCTCATTATTCATGGCAAGTACTCTGTAATTTTAGAACCATAACTAAATTTCTTGTGAGGAGGAATAAAGCAGTTCAGAAGCCCTGTTCAATATAAATACTTGCTGAGCTTCAACACTGTATGGAGCATGGACATGTGTTAAATTAAATATTCTTTGGGCTGACTTCTTCTAAGCCACTCTTGCAGTCGTTTTATGTTCTGAGTCATGTTGGCTGGTATCCTTTGTAAGTTTGTAATCTAACTAATGTAGCTACAAATGTGATTCCTGCTGTCATATAAAAATACATTCTTTTGGAATCCTGCTAAACCTATAATGATGAACTAACTACTGATGGAGGGGAAAAATAAAAGAGCAATGAAGGTGATGGCTGCTTAATAATTAAATATGCCATAATCTGCTCTTTCTAAATTCAGTGAATGTGATAAACTGAAAATAACTCACTTGTAACCACCTCAGCAGTTAAGACAATGTTAAAATTGAATGGCTGTCACTGAAATTAAAAATCAACCAATCAATCATTCATTACTTTTTAAAATCTAAATTTTTAAAAACATAGCCGTTCATTTATGAGAGAAACAGGTCTGGGTTGGAATACCTTGTAGGTTTTTGAACTTAGAGGGATTTAACTGGTTGTTTTATTTCTGAATTTGCTTCTTAGCCCTGCAGACCTGCAATTAGATCTGCACAGATGTTTTCCTATCCTCTGTGGAACCGCATGGAAGCAGGAGGGGTTCTGTACAGGTGCAGGAGTCTGTGTGGATGTGATTACAGGTTTAGGGGGTCCGCTTGAGTAGTATGCTTCATGATACTTTTTTAAAGTGTATTTGGGCAAGTTAGTTTGTTTCTTGATTAGGAAGTTTGCATTGCTGATGTTTGTGTCTTCATAACATGAAATATTTGTTTACAAGCTTGCTGGAGAGGAAGATACCAGTACAAAGGGTTCAATTCAGTCACATTAAAGATAACAACAAAGCAATATATTATAGACTATTTATCTAGGCAAAATTACCATTTGCTATTAGGCCTCTATTTCAACTTGTATTTTTAATAAAATACTTCTGCTTCCATTTTAAGAACCAACTATAGAAGCTTTTGACAACTTGAATTTTTCAAGTAGATCTACACTTTATGTAAATGGGTAATGCAAATATATTATGTAAATAAATAATGCAACAGAAATGATTATAATCTGATTTTTATTGGTACATTCTTCTGTAAACCATGTATTTTTCTATGTTCATTTTTTTCAGGAGTCTCATGTCAGCAATATTATCTTCCTCCTCTCTTTTGGGGTTTTTAAGTATGTGCCTCATGGTCGTCTTTGTAGTCAAGAGGACCTTGGAGCAATGGTGAAAGCACAGTGCTGGAAGCTGGGAAATCTGGATTTTGTTTCTAGCTCTCCTACAGGCTTCCTGTTCAACCTGGGACATATCACTTCAGTTTGTGTCTCTGTTCAAACTGTAAAACAGGGATAATACTACTTCATCTTCTCATAAGGGTGTTGAATAGATTAATTCATGTTTATGTATTTCTTTGCTATCTGTAAATGAAAGATGCTATGTAGGGATCTGATTCAAAGTCCATTGAAGTCAATGGGAGACTTTCCACTGACTTCAGTGGGCTTTAAGTCAGGCCCTATGTACAGTGTACTGTGTTGTTGCTAGAGTAGTTGATTCTATGATCATGGCATAGTAAGCAGCTGGCTTAACCTGTTTCTCAGAACTGAATTGAAAAAAATCAATAATAAACCTTCCAGAAATTGTTTATTTTAGATAAAGTAATTTATTACTTCAGTAATAAGTGTTGTCTGTTTTTGTTTTAGTTTTCCCCAGCATTCCAGAGAAACCAGGCATGCCATGTCCAGGAGAAGACAGTGAGTACTTATAATGTCTTTTGGCTTTGCTCTTCATCTTACTGTGTTTTTGTTTTGTTTTGTTTTTTTAATTTTTGATTTATATGTGTAAGAGATGTTTGCTTACTTGAAATAGCTTACGATATATAATTAGTTACATGTTTACCTTTTCCTGTGTAAGTACTGTTTAGAATATAAAAAAGATGGAGCAAGCATCTGGTGGCATTTTAATGCTAACTAGAGTTAATACTGGTTTCCAGTAACTGACATGGTTGTATTTACTGAGTTTTTAACAGTGATTTAACAATCAAATAGACTGACATACTGGTACAGTTGGCACTCCTGTTTGCAGTCAAACTTTGCATCATCAAAATCTAAAGGCAATTACAACTGACTGGTAATTATAGGTCAACGTTTCAGTCTTATCTATAAGTGCAAGGTTTATAGCTTTGATAGCAGGGATTGATTCTGAATAGATTATTTTTCAGAAATATTTTATAGAGTGTGTGTGTGTGTGTGTGTGTGTGTGTGTGTTGCTGATAAATACCAAATGTGCTAGACTGTATGAATGGAGGGTAGCAAGCAGAGCTATCTTCAATTAAAAATTTACAAGATAGTTGTAATCTTTCAAATCTTTATCTAAGGTGCTGCAGTTATTTTCTTTAAGTATACAGACATAATGCTGTTTCTCAGGTACCAGTGTGAATTAACTATTGGTGAATGTTGACTCTAATTACCACCATTGTAAATAACTAATACATTAGAGAAGAATATTCCTAAACATTTGTTTTGTAAAAGTTTATTGACAGAATAAGTCAAGTAATGAAAACTTTTGGGAAAGTAAAATGATGCTATTTTGACTCGCTTGCTTCACCCTCTAGTAAGATAAAGCATATTATGATTTATGTACTGCACTGCCATGCTTTTTTGCATGAATGTGATACTTTTTGCCAATTGAATATAATTAAGATAAAGTGGACAACTCTGTTCTCCCATATATAAATACAGGATTTTAAAAATGGGCCTGTTTTTTTTTTTTTTAAACCATCTTGATCTAGTCTTACTTTCTGTTGGGCTGTAGAAAATGGAGCAAGGTAGAGTCAATAAAATAGCAGCATTTGTTTTAGATTTCTTAGTTAATTGTTGAGCTATAGTGGATCAAAGACGGACTTGTAAAAGTCAGATATTTGGATGGGTGTTGTCTTTATTTGTTCTATCTGAATTACAACAATAAGGTTCTGTCAATCAGAATAAGAAACTTTGGGTAAGTTACAATACGGAAAAATCTCTCCCTTCAAGTTTAATTGTTATACATAGGATGTGTTTTGTACATTTCTGGTGGTACTAAAAAATAATTTTCTTTTAGACACTTTCCTTAGGTTTCAGAAAACCTAAATCACTTTTTAAATGTAAAAAAACTCCAGATTCCTAGATGGTCTTTAGAGTCGCTTTTCGGAATGCAGTGGAATGGTCTGTGTGAGAAGAATTCTATCTAAATAAGGCACTCATTCCCAGATATTGAAGTCGTCATACCTGATATATTTTTCTTAGTTGTGCAGGGTTTTTTCTCCTGTGTATCTATGGAGATTTAATTCTTGTTTGGTTTCTCTCCAGTTTCACTGACGAAATAGTCAACAGACTTCTTTCACTGTATCATGTAATGCACTCTGCTGGAGGTGCGAGAAAATGAGGCCTGGCTTCAATACATTTTCCCTTGAAGGTTAATCTTGAAGTGCTAGATGTGTGTTCATATTGAACAGTATGTTGAAATTCCATGGGAATTTTAACTTAATGTCATGTGTATTTTAGATTTGCAAGTTATTGAAAATAATATGTAATATGGCCAGAACTTTTCTTAGGTGAAAACATCATCATCTGACCATCCAGATAATGTGCTTGTAGCTCAAGATCTATTCTTGCTGCAAGCTGTATAATTTAAATACTATTTATTTTGACACTGAGTTTAGCAGTTCTTTCCTAAATTGAAAGATGTCAGGTGATAGAGCAGGTGCAGCGTATGCAATGACAGTAAAAGCTTGTGTGCATTGCCTTGCTACTTTGCCTACTATTTTAGTAGTGATCACTTATGGTGTGCAGATTAGTATCCATTTCCATGCAATCCTTGGCCTTTGAGACTGCGTTCAGATGGGCCAATGATGGATTGTTTTGCTGATTTAGATAGCTGGTGAATGGCTCTGGCACTCTACCATTACCAACCAGGGCAGAATTTGGCACCAGAGATTTAGATAAGTATTGCTATCTTCCCTTATCAATCCCCAGACTATTCATCCCCAGTTGAAGCAGTCATCTCTGAATGAGCAGCCAATGGTTGATTTTTATTGTTTGGTTTGTTACTATAAAATTATTGGTAAAACATGCAAAGTCAGACTGTACTGTTCAGTCAGGGATCTTTCATCACCACCTAAGAATATTTTTCAGTCTTGGGTAGGATCAAAATTGGAAGATGTTAACGATGTGATTAGTGAACTAATGGACATCCCTTGTATTTACACATTGTGATAGAAGAATTCTAATAAAGAGCCAGTTGAAATTACAGAATTATGCAGAGGTTTGTACTGCACGTTACCCAAAAAACAATCCAGTTCACTGCAAACAGAGGACACTGAATTTCAGCATTCAGTTTTAGCGTAAAATTAAACACTACTAATTCCAATAGGTTGATGTTATAGTAAAGAAACCAAGGAACAGGAGGAATATAATTGAGTTATGAAGCTAATTGTGGGCCAGAGCTGAAGTCCACTGAAATCCGTGGAAAGACTTCTATTGATTTCTGTAGGTTTTGGAACAGACCTCAAAATAAGTAAATCTCTCAGTTGACATACATGAAGGGCTCTTCAAGTGATACAGAAATTTTTTCATGTAATGATTTTTTTTCATAATCTCTTGCAAGATATCCACTCGGAGCCTCAGTACAGAAAAGCCAAGGGCAGCATGGACTTAAGGGCTGGGATTTAGGAATGTTGGGGCGGATTCCCAGCTCTGCTGCTGGACTACTCTGTAACCTTGAGCAAGTGACTTTACTCTTGCTGCATCAGATCCCCCTCATCAGCCCTCAAAAACCAATACTCAAAGTCTGGATTAATTCAAAGTTAGATATTTCTAAAGTGCTTTCCTTTTTCATAGACCACTGATTTGTGTACCATCAGGTGCCCTGAAGTAAAGTACTGACAAGTCATGGTTCCATTAGTACAGCCCATCAGCTGGAACCTACTGAGCTTATCTGAGGTTTTTGATAGTTCCAGAAGATCACTAAGTTTTCAAATTCAGCATGAAGGTTATATGTGAAATGCATTACTTTGAGCAGAGTTAAGAAGAAATTCCAGATTAGCACTAATCCCAAATAAGATTGTTTGCCCCTAAAGTATGATAACTAACCTGGGGAAGAGACAGTTACCTAAAGAGAGAAACATCAGGGGAGAATTTTAAACAAATGTAAAGTGGTTCTGATTTGAAAAGTCACTATGTAAAAATTAGAGGGAGAAGGTGGGTGAGGTAATATCTTTTATTGGACCAACTTCTGTTGGTGAGAGAGACAAGCTTTTGAGCCATACAGAGCTCTTCTTCAGAGTTCTTCTAATATCCTGGGACTAACATGATTACAACTACACTGCATAGAACTATGTAAAAATAGTGCTTTCTTTCTCAATAGATCTGTTCCTTGTCTATTCAGTCACTTTACTTTCTAGAGAGTGAGCTGGATTCTGTTCATCAATTTAACTAAATTTTGACTACATATTCTTTGTTGTTGTGTGAACCTGAAAGAACCTAGCTTGATTTTCAGATCCCAAACTAATGGTATGTTTGCACAGAAGCTGTGAGGTGGGATTCCCAGCTCGAATAGACACATGTGCACACTTCATGCAAGCTAGCACTCTGAAAGTCAGTGTGACTACAGCATCATGGGTGTCTGGCTAGCTACCCAAATATGTATGCAGGAGGTCATGGGATTGTACTCCGGTGTCTCGCCTGAAGTGCCACCTGTGCTGTTGTGTTTGCAGTGTTATTTTTAGCACATGATCTAGAGCAGAGGTAGGCAACCTATGGCACGCATGCCAAAGGTGGCACATGAACTGATTTTTTTCAGTGGCACTCACACTGCCCGGGTCCTGGCCAGTGGTCCAGGGCGCTCTGCATTTTAATGTAATTTTAAATTAAGCTGCTTAAACATTTTAAAAATCTTTATTTTACATACAACAATAGTGTAGTTATATAATGTAGACTTAAAGAGAGAGAGAGAGAGACCTTCTTAAAATGTATTATTGGCACATGGAACCTTAAATTAGAGTGAATAAATGAAGACTTGGCACACCACTTCTGAAAAGTTGCCGATCCCTGATCTAAAGTGTGTGTCTACCTGAGCTGGGAATTGTTCCTCCCAGCTGTTGTACAGACATAAGTTTGCAAGCTGGAAAAAAATAAACTTTTACTTGTAAGCAGGGCCAGCTCCAGGCACCAGCTTGGCAAGCAGGTGCTTGGGGCGGCCACTCCGGAGAGGGGCGGAGGTCCAGCTATTCGGCGGCAATTCGGTGGATGGTCCCTCACTCCTGCTCGGAGCGAAGGACCTTCTGCTGAATTGCTGCTGCAGATCGCGATCACGGCTTTTTTTTTTTTTTTTTTTTTTGGCTGCTTGGGGCGGCCAAAACCCTGGAGCCGGCCCTGCTTGTAAGCTGAGCAAATTGACCTATGAACAATAAAAATTCCATTTCTACATAGTTAACCTTTCAGAGAAGAATTGCCTACTACCATTTTTTCCTTTGATTTTTTTTTAAATTATTTTCAACATGACCTAAATAAGCTTAATTCCTAGATTGTTGTGACTCAGAAGACTAGGCTGAAGAGATTACTGTTGTAAACAGAGCTCTGAATGAATTTAGGTTCAAATCTGGTGCTGCTCAATCCCTGGTCTGAGTAAGCCGGGGGTGGGGCAGGGCACTGAGCTAATGCTAGAGAGAAGAATTCTTCCAACCTCCAAAGGCTGCTAGACCTTCACAGAGGCTAGTCCAGTCCATGAGCTGGAGCAGTCTCAACTGTCTTAAACCTAATACCTTCTGGCCTGCTCATGCCTTTTTTCTTCTGCCATATGTAACGGCACATCACTTACTCTGGCAAAGAGTCCGTTAGATCATGGAAGAGAAGGGTTCACTTGGCCCTTGAGTGCTTGTGAAAGGTGACTGAAATCTTCTGTCCAAAGAACAGGTGAGAGTGTGGGCGTAGTATTTGAAGCTTTCCTCCTACAAGCTAACCCTGTAATGGAGGCAGGGGCGGCCCTAGACTAGCTGCCAGCAACTGGCGCCCTAGTCGAACCGTGCAATCGGCACCCCCACCCCCAAGGGCAGATCTAGGCTGAGGTTTTTGGTAAACTGGGAAACATTTTGCCCCTTTTTTCCTTTTAATGTTTCTATGCGTTTTTTTTAAAAACACAAACACATCCGTCTGTCCAAGCAATGTTTCTGAGATCAGATAAAATAGAGAGACTAAATTTTCAGAATAGATTTGTACACGACAGCTAGATGATATTTCAGTCTTGTTTCAAATAAAAATGCATTAAAAAGGTTAATTATAACTTTTATTATTACAAATCCAAAATCCTCCATTACGCTATCCTGCTTTAACTGGGGGGAGGGATAGCTCAGTGGTTTGAGCATTGGCCTGCTAAGTCCAGGGTTGTGAGTTCAGTCCTAGAGGGGGCCACTTAGGGATCTGGGGCAAAATCAGACTTGGTCCCACTAGTGAAGGCAGGGGCCTGGACTCTATGACCTTTCGGGTTCCTTCCAGTTCTATGAGATAGCTATAACTGCCATTACCACCACATCCAATATAGAAAGAAATAAGAAAACTCTTCAATGAACTTTAACCTGTATTTACAAAACATTCCAAATAAAAAACACTCTGTGCTCTGAAAACATGACTTTTCTTGCTTTAAGTTTTGAAAATGTAGTCACTAGTTCTTTTAGATCCAGTTTTCTAGCTCTGTTGACATTGTGGCAAGTCCAACAAATCTCTCTTGCCTTGCACCATTGTTGAACACAGATGTTTTTATTAATTTTAACTTTGAGAAGCTACGTTCCCAACTAGCTACGCAAACTGGCAAAGTTAAAAGAATGCATAGAGCTATAAAAATGTTTGGAAAACTTCTGTGTTTATTTTCACAAACAAACTTCAGTACTACTTCAGGAGTGGAATGTTTGTCGTCTTGAAAAAGCCTGAAGCTCACTCCACAAATCTGTAGCATCAATATCTTTTGAAATTTCATGAGTCAATTCCGACTCCAGTTTGATACAAAATTCTCTTATCTGTTTTGCTGTTTTCTTTTGCAAGCTGTGGATATCATATAGAAAGCCAAATACTGACCCTAGCTGCTGCATCTGTTGAAATCTTTTGTCAACCAAGTGAATAAAGCAGTATCAAAGACTGCGAAGTAGAAATTCACTTTGAACCTTTGTTTTGGGTTCTGAATGGGTGTGTCTCGTCCTTCATACGAAAACTACTGTTTCTTTTGCCGAATGCGAACGGCCTCTGGTTCAAATTCTGTCGGAAAGTTTATTTCTTCAGCAAGCTCGAGAGAATTTACCAGTGTTCTTTCAAACCCTTCATCACTTCTGAATTCCTTCAGAATATTTTTAATTTGCTGCAGTTTTTGAATAGCAGAATGTAAGTTCAAGTTCTTTTCCTGAAGCGGCTCACTAGTAAGGTTAATCTCAAAAAGGATATTATACCACAAAATGAGTGAAGTCACAAATTTGAACTTGGAAAGGCCATTTGCAAGAGCTTCTGCATCTGAACATGCCGTATTGCGAGATGATCCAGTAAAGACAGTATCATACATTTCAATTAGGGCATCATAAATGTTTCCAAGTTCATAGCGAAGAGGCTTCAAAGCATCAATGCGACTCTCCCATTTTGTCTAAGTGGTTTCACAGTTAGAGAATTCACATGGCGAGTCAGAATTTCCCAATGGTGTGTTGAGCTTGAGAAAAACACAAACACGTTGTACCAGGTCAAAGAAACTGCTTGCCTCCAAATAGCATCTAGCAGCATCATTGACAACCAAATTCAGAGAATGCGTACTGCAAGGAACGAAAAAGGCCCTACGATTGATTTCCATCATTCTCCTTTGCACACCATTGTCTTTACCCTTCATATTACTCCCATTATCATAGCCTTGGCCACGTAAGTTTTCAACAGATAATGACATTGTTTCAAGCTCTAGTAGAATAGTTTGTCATAAATGCTCCAGTCGTCTCCTTCAGTGGTACGAAACCCAAAAAATGTTCCTTTATGAGCACTTCAACATTATCTTCATCTGCAGGCTTTTCCATATCCACAAAACAAATGATCATCATCATTTGTTCAACATGACCCACATCTGGTGTACAGTCCAATATTATTGAAAAGTATTTTGCAGACTGGGCAGCTTCAGCAATTTTCTTTTTAATGGCATTTGCTAGGATTTGAATCAGTTCATTCTGCATATTTTTTCCTAAGTAATGAACCTGTGTTTCACGATCAGTTATTTTACGTAGACTGGATCAAACAAAGCTAGGTATTCAACAAATTTTAAAAAGTTTCCATTACTTGGGGTGTATAATTTTTCATTTCTACTGCGGCCGTAGAATGCTAAATTTTGCCCACCGAGAACTCTCACTAAAGCAATCAGACACTCCAATATTTGTTGCCAATATTCTTCATTTTCCTTGATCACATGTAAATTTTCTTCATCGAGAGTTTTTCCTTTTTTCAATCATAATTCAAGTTCTTTCCAATTTTGAAAACATTCCAAATGTTCTGTACTTCTTTCATGTGAAGAAAGAATTGAAGATACGTTTTTCCAGTCCTTCGAACCATTTTCAGTAAGTGATACACCAATTGCTTGATTTCTAAACAACTTGCAGCAAAAGCAAAACGGAGTCTTTTGACACTGAATATTGTAACCAGTTTCGATGAATTTCTTTCCCATTAACGAGTTTCCTCTTGTAATGCTGAGCAGAGAATTTTCTTTTATTTCCATTCTTAGGGAAGGGAAATTCATGAACTTGTTCAGGTCCATGTTCCGTGAGAATTTGCTGCACACTGTCATCACATCTGGGTCATGAAGCTGGGTCCCCATACTGTAACTTGTTTCTAACTTCCTCATCATTTCTTCCTTCTTACTTCAATTTCTACATGTGTCTCTGAAAGGTGGATACATTTTTTCCACTTCCATATCAGTCTGATGCTGTGAGCTGCCTTCATCTAGAAGTAAGTTTCCATCATCTTGATGTTCCAAACTGCTTCCATGCGGATGTGAGCTAACCTCCTCTCCAAGTAAAATTCCTTCATCTGGATGCTGTTAACTGCTCCCATCTTTATTTGGATTAAAGAGAAGATATTTCAGGAAGGATCCCTGCTGTTTTGCTTGGTCCTTTTCCTTCTCAGCCTTTCGTTTACGATACTCAGCTCCTGAGGGTTTTCTTTTTCTTCTTTCTGCCACGGAGCATTTGAATATTGTTCTATACTGTGCTCCCGACTGCAAGCATTATAGCATTAAGGATGACTGACACACCGACCACATGGTTGGCGATTTAAACCACGTTGCAGCCATCCCAACATGTCTTTTCACTGCTTAAAGGTTCAGTGATTAGTAACATACACTCACCTATCAAAACAGTTAGTTACAACATTTACATGGAAACAAAATTATCTCTTTCGATGTTATAACCCGACACCGGATGTTTGGAAAGTAATCCCCTTCCTCACGGTTTAGCCACTTGTAGTGTGACATCATCACTTTCATAGTCTATTAAGTATTAATGCTGTTACTTTTCTTTTATGGACCTTATTTATTACATGTGAACCAGTTATAACAAAGAAAAGTTCATAATTACACAGCCCGATAATAATGCTAAGGTTTAATAATGCTTAAATATACTCACATTTTGGATTTATAATGCTGAAAGACGTTATTCTTTATTCTTTGGCACCAAGAAACACAATTTTCCACAGTATTTGCTCGATTCTTAACCATCTAGCTGCGACGTGTGTTAAAATGACCGTTCGACATGTATCCACTCGTGATATCTCCGCTCTACGTGAATTTCTGTCTATGCGGCCTTGATGTATATTTGAGTTAGGTGTTGCTAGCATTCCAGCTCTTGCCACTGGTGGATGTGTTTCATTGTGCCTGAGTTATTGCTTATCAAAATTGGGAGTGGGTCATCTTGACCCTATGTCGCAAATTGGGAAAAAAAAATCAGCTAAAATATTATTTATTTTTGCAGTAAATAAAAGATTTGACATATTAATAAATTCTCAGAAATGTAGAGAAATGAATTATAATTCATATTCCCTCCATACGCGCACGGGAATTGAAATAATTAAATCTTCGTTACTTTATTTGTATTATTTTTCATATTTTTCATTTTTTTAATTTGATTTCCCCCCCACTCCTCGAATTTGGTGCCCCATTTAACTTGGCACCCTAGGCGACCACCTAGTTCGCCTATATGGACGGGCCGCCCCTGCTTGGAGGCGTGACCTCTCGAGTTGAGAATACTATTCACTTTTCATGTCTATTCAGTCCTTTGGCCTCCGTTGTAGACTTTTGAGAGTGTCAGTTGGGTTATTGTTTTTTGTAATGTGGATATCTTTTCTACTAAGCATTTGACTTGACACCATCAACTCATTATGTTAGGCCATTGGACAGCCAATAGATGGTAACTTTTGTTCACTGCCTGTCTCGGCTTGTCTCAGACCAGTGACATCCCTTGAGTCACCTAATCCCTCCCAAGTGTAATTTGAAGGCTTTGTGTTTCTAGGGGTTCTTCTAAGTCACAGTAGTACTGGGTTAATATTTTAATAAACTATAAAACTATAAAAAGAGCATTAGTTTAATCTGATTATGTTGGAACACCTTTAGGGAGAAAGTGGAAGTGAACCAAGTATGTGCAAATATTAAATGGCATTTTAGAGATGTGTTCCAATTTAACATGATCTCCGTTAAAATAACTTGGATATTTAGGACATTGAATATTTCAGCATTAACTCATAGCTGTAATGATTGTACTGCCCCATATTATAAACTATACTAATCTGTAGAGATCCATAATTCACTTGACCCGTTTCTTTGTTGGTATGTAGAATGCTCATTCTTGTGCTGTTTTAGTAGTCTTGTTGAATCACACTTCGATTGTTTTGAAAAGCCTGTTTAGTAGGATGTGCTTGGTAAGGGATTTGCAATCAGGTTTCTAAAGATATAATGAATGAATTTTGTACACATTGTCTCTTGCAGTTATGGGACCTGCGTGGACAACTGGTATTGTGAACTAGTTTTGACTGTTTCCGTATTGTTTTGGTGTTGAGATATTAGATTGTATCAACACTAATTTAGCATAAATTGATGTGTTCAGCAGTATTGCTTGTTAGCTGCATGAATACAGCTAGAATCGTCACTATGCAATTATACCTGAAGTTATATTCATATTGGTGATTTTGATTATTTAAAGGACATGACGTGACAGTGGGTTACTCTGAAGAGTATTTTAAGTTTAGCTTTAACAAAATCCATAGTAAAATATGAGTTTACATTTGCCCGCTAGTTTTACTGCATGCAAAATATGGCACGAGCAATGTTGGAGTAGAAAGTTACAGGTTTTAAGTTAAGTATTCGAATTGTTTCAGTTTTTTTGTTTTATTATTTATCTTTTATTCTTATCTTACAATATATCTTTACGGTATTCTCTTACTAAATTATTTTTAAAAACATTTTTGTTTTTTACAGCATATCATATTGTTTAAATTGAACTATATGAATAGAGATATTTAGGTTTGTCTCAAATTATTTGCACGAACAAGTGAAAAATTAATTCTCCACTAAATTAAAATAGGCTGCCACTTATATTAGCAATCTGTCATTGCAAACTGTGTGTTTCACAATTTGTACAAAACTATGGATGCTTTGGAATAGAGCATATGAAGAATGATCAGTTGAATTTCAAATCCATCTAATTTTTAGTGCTTTGCTCAGTGTTCATATTAGGTCATGAAGTACCTATTTATAGTGTTCTGTAATGTTCTGAAGTGGCTTTTATATGCTGAGACTTCTGTTTTGTTTAAAATTTCATTTTTGTTTTTTGCCCTCTACAACTACCTCTAAAGATAGTATGTTTGAAGGAGATTGCAGAAAATATTTTTTATTTAGAGTGTTTTGTATTCATTTTATGGTGGTGTATGGTATGTTGAAGTATAGTAGTATGATTGCAGTCTGCCTGGAACTCATGAAAAAATGGGATGTCCCAGTGAGCAAAACTTTAAATAAAGCATGTGACTTAAAAACTCAGTGCTGTTTGCCTCCCTGTCTTCAAACTGCAATTCAAGGACAGTGTTGAGGAAAAAGTTATTGAATTCTATTTTATCCTGCATTTGAAGAACAGACAGTTTTTGGAAAAATAAAATCTTATTAATCAAAGATTTCTTTGTGTGGTTGAAGAAGACATCTCTTTCTAGGAAGCAGCATCCTAATATAAAATAGGATACACACAGTTCTCTAGCTCCTGAACTTATTATGATCCACCCGCACTGTCTTTCTTTTGGGATTTTCCTTCAGACCTAACTTCTTTACTCTCTTTGCACCACTTCTATTGTTACCATGATACCTTTAACCCTCAGCAGGACAGTTACTCAATTTCACATAAATCAGAATGGCAGTGCTGCTGCATGGGTGAGGTGGCAGAATTTCTAAAACAGCTTGTATCTCTTTCAAGATACTGAATGCAACTTGTCCTTCCCTAGGTGTTTCTGGCATCTGTTGGCCTGGAGCCTCAGATACTCATTTCCTTATAAAAATGGGAGCTTTTTTATTATGAAGTAACATGCCAGAGCTGTATATATTAGACCAGTCTTCAAAATTTTACATGTATTTTAATTTTTTTGGTAGTCACCTCTTCTTTCAGATTTGATGTTAAACATTGTTGTAAAATTTGTGGGTGAGTTTGTTTTTGCCCACAAGCTACAGACTTGCTGCTGTCTTGATGCAAAATGAGATTTGAGTGGCATTCTTACCACTTTGTGGTCCCATTTTTTGTCCACACTGAGTCAGGTTTTTTTGGCACTGTTTTCATTTTTGATATTCCCTTTGTGTTGTATAACACAAGTATGTTTTGCTGCCACTGTTTTCTTATTAATTTCTATCTTTCAGAGAGCTCTTTGTCAGAGTTGTGAGTTGTCCTGCAGAAATATATGGGGTTGTGTTTTTTGTTGTTGTTGGTTTTTTTTTTTTTTTTTTTTTTTTTTTGGTGACATCAGCTCCTTGATGTCCATGCCATGTTTTAGTTTGTGCCTCAGCTGCTAGCTACAGCCTCCCAAGGGAGCCAGTACCACCCGTGCCTGGATACATGAGGCAGAGATGTGAAAGGGAGAGAACAGGATAACCAGTCTTCCATTAAATATTTGCTCTTAATGTTCAGGCTGATCCTGCCTATTGTCCTGGTGTCTAGTGGTATTCTAACAGCAGCATCAGTGGAAAAAAGGGAAAGCGAAAATGTTTCATTTCATACCTACTGCATTGTAAAGCATAAAGAATTACATGCTGAGGAAGCAAAAGAATAAAACCCTGTGAGTAATGCATGTCTTTTTTTATAGATTATATGTACCTTCATTGCTATTGCTGTTATGAATTGAAGCCATTGGTGCAGTATGTGTGTGCATGTGGTGCAGTAGATAATAGAAGTCAGCATTTTGGTCATCATGTAGTTGCTTTTCCTACAGTCCTCCTTTGCAACCATAGATTGTTACAAATACAGATATCGCTGGTGCCTCTGCATGTGTAGGGATGTGGCTGAAAGAGCTCTGAGAAATGTTGACAAAATTGGAGTGAAAAGACTTGGATTTTTTGGGTGATAGATTTTAGGAGAACAGAAGATAGGAGTATGCAGAGTGAGTGATGCTGCTGAAAATAAGGGAGATTAATGAAGGAAATGTATCCAAAAAACCCTGACGGTATGTGTTTAGGGCCTATTTATTATAAGATTGAAAACGATGCTCTGAAGGTGTAAATCTTTAAATTAGCAAAGGCCTTTTTTCATTTTGCAGTGTAGTGAATTGCTTTAGCTTGTTATTGAATAATGAAATATTTTGTTTTGAATTAGAGCATTCTGTGTAATGTTATGGGAAGAAATGTGCTGGTACTTTTTTTGTTCTGCATTGCTACATCTGAATAAATCAATATTATGTTTAATGATAAAAAATTTATCTTGATGTTGGACAGTTAATACTAATGGATTTTAATGATTTCACTTGCCATTGTTTTTCTCTCAATAGAGCATTGAAAGGGACAGATCACTTTGATTAAAGCTTTTAATATGATATAGCATTTTTATACAGTAGTATGTTGGTGCTTATGGCATTACCATGATAGCACACTGATAATGTTTGTTATTGAATATCGATGGTGATCTTTGCTGAACTTCCCCCCCTAACCCCCCCCCCTTTTTTTTTTTAAGACTAGATTATGTCATGGATGTTTGATATTCTTTGTTTATCTGCTCAATTTTTTGATGTTAGCTTTTGATTTGGTTACTCCTTTTCCATATTCTCTCTCTCTCTCTCTCAAATTATGTTTTAGGGCTGAATGAGGTATTTTATTAATCTAATTAGTATCTGGCTTGTGAATTTATTTTAGATCTGAACATTATAATTTTGCTGTATGTTCTGCCTAGTGCAACACAATAGCTGTAAAAGGCTTGTTGCGACAGTTGTGTGGCCTGTAAATATTGTGCTAGCTCACAAGGACAGGTTTTTCCCTTCATTTGTTACTGTATTAGCAGCAATGATTAGGTTATTCAGAGCACGTGAACCAATCCCATCCCCCAATGAAGAAAGGAACTATTGCGACCATAGAGACAACTCTGAAGACATAGCTTGGATTGCACTGGGTAATTCATCTGTTTTGAAACTAATTAATAAAAAAAGCTCTTTATTGGTTGAAATGGCAGAAGGGGAAAACTAAACTGTTTTTCTTGTAAAATAGATATTTGCTCAGGATTTTAAAAGAGCTGTCTCATAGTTTCTCAAGAATGTCTGAAATCTCTGCCTCCATCCTCCTAATGTGTACCACATACTTTTTATTGCATACAGTTTATGTAGATTATGAGAAATTAAAATATGGATTGCCACAGGGGTGGTAAATCTTAAGAACAAGAATTGTGGTTTAAGTCCATTATTTATTTGATTGGAATTATTTAATTCCAAAATTTTTATTAAAACTGAAACCCTAATGAGGAAATAAAAGAAAGGCTTTGGGGTTTTTAATGACTATGTAGGTGTGAGATTTCAAAGCTCATATTTTATTTTGATTTTTGCTCTTTTTCCTTTAGTTTATAATGCTAGATACTTACCAGATGTGTACATTTCAGTCCATAAACTGTAAACAAAATTGTATTTCGAATAAGGGAAGCTTCAGTTAAGCTAGTTTAAGGGCTCAACTGGGTGACTTGGCTTCTTTCTCATTTTCTCTGTCTCTCTCTACTAACTTAAGATATAAACAATAGCTGCATAGGGAAGTGCCACTTGGCTTTAAAAACCTTCTCCCTCCTAAGTCTCTCTCAATTCAATTTCCCCGTCTTATCACTTGTCCTTCCAAAATCACTCCATCCATAAAGGTAGATAGCTGTCTCTTAAATCTAAACGTTCATTTTGGCTGGAAGGAGTTATTGACAAAGTTGATCACAGTGGTGAGTATTTGTTGGGTGACTCACTGACCACAACAGATACTTGCAAATCCGTTAGACCTATTAGAGCATCTTTTTTTTTTTTTGTTTTAGTGTCTGTAAAGAGATTTGTATAATCAGCCCTCCAAATGACAATTTCAAGGTTAGTTGTTAAAGGATATCGTTTGTCTGAAGGTCTTTTTTAAAACCAACTGCTGTTACATGTTTTAGATCTTGATAACTTTTTGTATTAAGCCACAGGAACATCCAAAGGCCTATGAATAAGATGAATAGGGTCTTCCAAGCACAAAGGCCAATGTTACATTGCTATCTGTGTATTTAAAAAAAAAAAATTGGGATTCTAGGCCTGGCTAATTGGAAATAGAGACCATTGCAGAAGCTGAAGATTGAGAGTTTGCTGCAAATGACTGACCATTAAAGAATTTGCTGCCAACTGAGACTTGTATAGCATTTAATCCTTCAGAAGGAAACTAGTTGTAGGCATGTTAAAGCAGTGAGCAATTCAGAAGTATGGAGGTGTTGCTCTAAAATAGCTAAGTCTGGCAAATATACATGTTTAACAGATTAGAAATGTTTATTTTAGTCTAGGACTTGACTTAACTTCTTTTCCTTGGTTAGTTTCAGAGTAACAGCCGTGTTAGTCTGTATCCGCAAAAAGAAGAACAGGAGTACTTGTGGCACCTTAGAGACTAACAAATTTATTAGAGCATAAGCTTTCGTGGACTACAGCCCACTTCTTCGGATGCATATAGAATGGAACATATAATGAGGAGATATATATACACACATACAGAGAGCATAAACAGGTGGGAGTTGTCTTATCAACTCTGAGAGGCCAATTAATTAAGAGAAAAAAAACTTTTGAAGTGATAATC